>NC_142370.1:25101562-25281562 GCF_059441005.1 Hippichthys cyanospilos | reverse complement strand
TGTCTTTTGACCCACAACTTGCAAACGGCTCCAGGAAGAGCGCACACTCATCCAAGAAGGAACTGACTAGTGGCCAGAGATGCTCTCTGACTGAGGGCACTTAGTATAGTAGCAATCAGCTAATAGGAGCAGACACTGGCTCGGCAGACCAAATAAATCTCTCTCAGGCATGTAAAGATCATTTCAGGGCAGAGGATTTGATATTTAAAGCTAAAAATATACATTTCTGAATGCATAGCGAAGCACTCACACATAGGTTTGAGCTGGCCGATCAGTTCCTCCTTAGTCCATTTGGCCCACTCCTTCTTGTCTGTATTGATGGAACACAGGATTGGACCGCATGGTTTCCCACAATCCTCAATGGCTGGCACATTCAAATAGTGGACGAGCACAATGTCAGGATTCTGTGGGGAGAACAGAGATGAGATTATGCGCGGTGTCAGCTGCACGGCGAACATGCTCGATGCTCTTAAGGATGCTGCAGCAAGGAGTGCAAGTGACACATGGACGTCGCGACTCAGCTGTGAGTGCTTTCACCAGTTTGAAAGGCGCCAGCTGGTTAATGAGAAGTCAAACTAGAAACGGCGCACAGTTAAACAACAAAGCATACAAAAGCAAATCTGCAATAATCTCATCCGTATGTCTCTGCCTCGGCATGTGTTTGGATGCGTCTGTCTGCACCTGTCCTCATGCATGGGTGTACGGTATTGGTGTTTGTGTGCTCATGTAACATATTCATGACATTTTATCAAGCCCTCCCACATGTTGATACATTATGCTCAAAATTAAATTCAGACTAAAACCTCTGCAGCATGCCTTTTCGTACTGGCTTTCTTCTATAATGTAAGTTGACTGCCAAGTTTCGGAAATCGATTTAATCAACATGAGTTTATCTGATTCTTGCAATTCATTATAAAATGCATTACTCTACAAAAATTGAATCTACACTACACTTCACGTCAACTACAGCCACATGTAAAAAGGTGTGCAGAGGGGAAACAAATAAAATAATGAGGAATACATCAATAATTAGAAGCATGCAGGCACTCGCAGCTAAACAAGACACAAGAATCGAAAAACAGCAAAAAGACTGATAGAGAAAAATGCAACGACAACATGTGTGTGCGACTGCAGGTTGAAGCTTCATCAGGACTAAGTGGCAAATAAATCAAAGCACGGCTACAGTAGCTGTGTGCGCCCTCTCACTGTGTATACCATTAATCAGGGGACCAGACACCCCTGCTCCGTCTCGCTTTCTCCCCTTTCATCAGACGGGGGTACTGCTGAGGGCGAGCAGGCCCAGAAAAACAATTACTTTTGTGGAAAAAGAACCCCAAACGTACAAACAACTGCCACCCTCGCTGATGACCTCACGTCAGCACTTTGCCGAGCGCTATCTCCCTGCTTTGCTTGTCTCCTGTCATTGATATGGACACAATACAATGGCGGCGGCCCTGTTTGGATGCAGATGGCACAGGGTGGTGAGCCATGCCCCCAGATGGCACCACCAGCTGTGCCAACGGCAAAGCCTTGTCCTCCATTTTTACTCGGGAATGCAGAAAGGGTGCAACGCACACACACGCACACCTACACACGCACACCTACACAAACACACACGCGCACCTACACGCACACCGGATGTGAGGGTGACAACATGGTGAATTTACAGCTCATTCAAATTCCTGTAAAGTGTACACACATTATTTGAAATCTCTTGTATGGCAAGAGTGCAAGTTTACCCGCAATTTGACACTTGCTATGATGAGCAAAACTCAAGCACAGTTATCCCTCAAAGAAAAGAAGAGAGAAATCAACTCAATAAAAATGTAAAGTGCCACATAAATCTATCAAGATGGTGATTTAATTTAATTTCCTACCGCCTGCTTTCCTTTTTCACCATGCAATTTCACAACCTCGACAAAAGCTTAGGAAAAGGCTGAGGGATTTTTTTTTTTTTTCCCACAAGACACTCCTTTTCAGAGAAAGTGAGATCTCATTAAGTTATTGATTAATTGTATAATGTGGTCTTTTGGTTGTTGTTCATTTCTTTTTTTTCACCTCCCAGAGGGTTGCTCTCTAGCTTCACCTCAGCTGTGGAAGGGAATGCTTAGATGCATGTGGGGTGCGTGTCTTAATGTACATGTTTGTAGAACTTGATGATTTAAGTCTAAAAATAAACACATGGCTTTGTGATGAGAACTGCGAACATGCGTGCCGACCATTAAGCCCTCTGATTACGCAAATGTATGTGTGAGTGTAAGACGTCTCCAGACAATGTTAGCGTTCATGTTTATTGCATCTCCATAGAACAGATGGATAGATGTTCAGCTAATTGCAAGAAGAGTCTTGGGGAGTCAGCCACGGGGGCACGAGACCTGCTGAGTGGGCGGGGGACGATCTTCACAAAAATCTAACACACAGAAGACGCCCCCCCCCTCCCCCCATTCATTCATTTAAGTGTATGAGGGATGAGTATGAAAAAGGTTGATGTGCAATAACAAGCACACCTTGCAAGCAGGCACACTTTGCAAGCAGACACACGCAAGATATCGCCATCGCAACCGGTGAATGAAGGTGACGTTGTAGCCAGGCAACATGTTTTCTCCGGCACCCACGCACTTCCAGGCAGCCTCGTGCAATCTATCAGTGGCTGCCTACATTGTCCTGAGGTCACAAACCTTGTTCTACTCCACCAGACAAAGAAAAAGGGAAAGGAAGAGCACAGAAATGAGAAAGTTTAGCTAATGAAGCCAAGGATGTGGACAAAGTTAGATGGAGATGGATAAAATGACCTTCTACTTGGGACTGAATCTGAGTGTGCAAGCAACAAGAAGAGTACAATCTGTTAGCTGAAGCCGGTGAAGTAATGTCGCTGTCTCATTAAAGCCTCTGTGACCCCACCTCAACGCAACCTCCCACAACTTGCGACAGCTAAAAAAGCCAGAGTGGTGAAACACAAGCTTGGTTTGAGACATGGATGCACTAAAAGTCAAAAGGACAAGACAGGAATACCTAGCTATGACATATAAATAAGGAATTTTCAACTGCCGTGTGGGCTTTTGCTTTGAGAAGCCATATGATAAGAACGGCATTACCATAAAAGGATCTTAATTGCGATGGGTCGCTTCATGGAATACAGACAAACTGGGAGGAAGGAATGGGGGAAAACTTGCTCCTTTCTGATAAAATAGCCAACAAAGAGAAAGAATTGGGGCTTCAAAGCCTGTCAAACAGGAGGAAACAGCAGCGCAAACATGGTTCTTTTAACTCGAAGGCGGAATGAAGAAAAACAGGCAAAGGAGGAAAGGTGTTCGCAGGAGCTTTGAACTCCAAGGCTTCTGGGATATTCCTTTCAACGAAGAAAGTACCAAAAAACGGGAGCAATCAATTGTTTTCCCAAAGGCACGCGGCATCAAGGCAATAATTCGGGGGTGAGGTGCATGTGTCCCTTTGTGGTAAATTGTCACCTTTCTATGTTTTGGGCCGCCTACACTGGATTATAAATAGACTGTGAATGAGTGTCTGGAGGCACTTGTCTGTAGGTTGCTTGGCAGATACACATCAATATGCGTGCAGAATGAGCACAATGAACGTCGAGTGAGTGCGACTGCCAGTACAAGTGCATATTTTTGCATTTGAGAATTGGTGCGGCGGCGGCATGTCACCGTGCGGTGCTTAATGTTGCCTGCTGCGGTCTGCTGCATGAGAGACGATGACGGCCTTATGTGGGGGCAGGCACCCTAGTAGTGCCGTGGTGATGGATGTCACTGGGTGCCACTCATTAGGGAGCCTTCTGGCCTCTGGCACGAAGGTTGCTCACTTAAACACGGCGCCCCTCACAGCTTGTCCAAAATCATTGCAGCACATTTCAAGGTCAACCGCTTCAGTGATTCTATGGCACGACGAGAATTCCTGCTTTCGCTTTGAACCTTAAATGCCCCCTGCCAACAGGCGGAGCGTGGGGGTGGCTGGCAAGCGCCTTGCCTCGCACAGCCACACATGAGCCACATGAACACATACACAGACGTAAATAAAAAGCTCATGCCAAACCCTCCAAACAAGACAACAAATAGCCTGAAGCTCGTCTGGGTAGCGGAGTCATCCATAATGTGAATTTGATTCCCGCCCGCTCTTTCAGCCTAATTAGGGTATCTCGAGTGCTGCTTCAGCTCTCAATCACATCCACCCGTTTCCCTAGTTACTGTTGAAATGTTGCACTGTGCAGGTAGCAAGCCGATCCGGGCTGCACTTGAATTGCCTCCGTCTCACGTCTCAAAGAGGAATATCAGAGCAGATGGCACGGTAGGTGATCCTGATTTAGGAGACAGTCAGACTCTACCTCTCTATCTCCACTACTTTGTGTAGTGGCGAGAAGATGGAAAAGGCACACAGAGGAACTTTTGAGGAACAGGAAGAGGCCAGCATGTTTGAGCGTGTTTCAGAGGAAGCCAGGGGCTGGGGCCTGTGATGTTTAATTCAGGAGCACATAATCACTTCGATGGAGTTGAGAGCGGGGCTTTAAATAACTCAGCTTAGAGGGGCAGAACTGCTTCACTCTGAGTGGGGCAATGAAATGCTGTGTGTGAGTGTGTGTATGTGTGTGTTTGTGCAGATATGTGAGTGCATTTTGCTTTTCTTGGTGTGTCTGTGAGAGAGTGGTCCCCTATTTCTGCGAGTGGCTCCTCCCCCGCTTTGAAACATTTTATTTGTGCTGTGCATCACTCTGCCAAGCCCCTACAAACCTTGGAATAAAAGTGCAAAAGGCCAGCTTTCAGAGCTTGAATAGGGAGGAGCACCATGCTTGATGCCAAGCAGGTAGGCGCTAAGTCAGGCGTGAAGCCGGGCAGTGAAGCATTCAAGTTTCCCTAACTGCTAAAAGTCATCTTCCAGTTTACAGCCTACTTAGTATTTGGAGGAAGCTCACAGAGCACACTCTCCGTTAGCTGCGGTGGTCCCGCTGCTCGGGGGCAGGCTGAGAAAAGACCATCAGGAACCCAAGCTGGCGTTATAATGGCCTTGGCTGTGCCCATGGCGCTGATCCTAATATTCACCGGACAGCCAGGTGACACCGAGTCACACTGGAACAAAAGAAGGGGAAGGGAGTTACAGAGCCCTCTCAAACACTGTGAGGATTTTCACCATGTGCTCTCTCTCATCACGGGCCTCTCTTTTCCTCTTCCCTTTTGTCTTAGCCTCACAATAACCTCTTTCTCCCCCCGGGTTTTTTCTTTTCCTCCCGCCTGTTCGCTCATTTCCATCTCGTTCTCCCAGGGAATGGCGCGATTCATTTGTAGCTGAAAAACACAGCTAATGCCATGCCTTTCTACTTCATCACTGTTCATATCAGCAGCAGGTCTGATTTGTTTGCGCACGGCGTCTTTCTCTTCGTGCCAGTTGACACGGTGCGCTATCTATGTGCCTCCGCCTGTGTCTGTGGGCGAATAAGGACTTCATAGGAGCTGCCAGAGGCGAGAGAGAGATGTGCCGGTGCATTTCTAAACAAGAAGTCACAGTGAGGACTGGTATGTGTCCAACTCGACCATTATCTAGCTCTGCAATGGCCCACTGAACAACAATAGAATACACCGATTGTGAGCGTCAACAAAAACCTACTGAGCTTGCAGTAGAAAAGACACCTATTTAAGCAAAAATGCAAATAAAGTATGTAAAAAGGTGTACGCAAAACACACACACAAACACACACACGAGTGCACAAATATGCAGACGCACACACACACACACACACACACACACACACACATGCACGCACACACACAAGCAGCATTGGCCTGAACGCATTTGAGCTGCTCTGTCTGATAGTGCGGAGTTCATCATTAAAACTGGAATGAATACGAGAGCTCAGTTTCAAAAAACGTCTTACAAGCACACGCAACACCATTCAAATTGGTGTCCAATGTCAGATCCAGGGTATAAAGAAAAAACATTAACAATATTGGTATCCTAGCAACATGTGGTATGTTCCACATGAAAAAGCATTTAAAAAAGACACTGGAGATGAGTGCGAACTAAATGAAAGAGTGAGTTTACGAAACAATGCATTTACAGCTTTTGGCCGGGTCTGTATATACTGTATGTTACTATATATACTACAGAAAGATGGAAGGCTTTATAGGGTGAACTAAGAAGTATCCAGAGATAAGACGTCATGAATAGCTTATGGGCAGATAATGAAGAGAGGGAGGGAGGGGGAGAGAGAGAGAGAGAGAGAGAGAGAGAGAGTGAGAGAGAGAGAGAGAGAGAGAGAGAGAGAGAGAGAGAGAGAGAAAGAAAGGTAGCACCTGAAATCTGATGAAGCGATTGACAAACGGCGCATTTCCTCCGCCTCTCTATGGGGGCAGGATTGCCTATCAATTGATTCGCCGAGCAGGTTCACTGACAATTAAGGTCATGCGAACAGCTTGTCAAATCACAGCTTGGAGAGAGATCATTGCGGGAATATATCAGCACCAAAGACATGGTTATTCCAAATACGAAGAGGTGCTGCAGGCGATGTGGTTATGCAAGAGTCAAAGCATAGGTTTCCATTTAAAATGCTATGCTGTGTTTCCACTAGTTGCGAAAAAGAGAAAAAGGTACAGGATCAGGTGAGCAGGGGGTTGTAAAATTGCAACACTGTACAAAGAGGACGAGCAAAATCTCAAGGTCTCTGAGTTTTTTTTTTTTAACATCATTGCTACAAAGTCCCTTATAAAATGATTCAAGAACACGATGGCATTACATTTTCTCTATTTATCCACGAGCAAGCGTGTGAAATGCAAGCAGCGAGTCGGCGTGTAACAGTATGCATGTATGTTTGCCTAAGATACTTTGCGTTTGTAAGTGCACATTTGGTACATCGCTCTGCAAAATTGTGTTGCTGAGAGGTGGCAAAAAAGCAGACTATCTCCATCCAGCAGCTGCCACAAAGAGGAGTCCCAATACAAGCGTGAGACTGTGACAGAGACAGAGCGAGTGCAGTCTCCTGCTAGTGTAATAGGAAATTAATTGAGACCATCAATATGGTATTAATCATTAAAGCCCAGGTGCTGAGTTGGCACTTTGCTGGCTGTTCTTCTATTGCATGCACGCACGCCCGCACGTACGCGCGCACGTGCGCGCACACAAACACGCACACACAGCAAAAGTTGTACGTGATATATTACAAAAGAGACAAAAAGTGAAGAATGAAAAAAAAAACTGAAAATGACAAAAGGCATCACTTTCAACTCCCTTAAAAGCAACAAAATGTATTTTGCAAGAGGGTCAAATCCGAATGTGTCAGGTAAATTTGTGGAAATATTAATCAACTCCTCTGGAAGCCATGTTTCTTATAACGCCTAATCCGTTGTGAGGCAGAGCACCGCAAGGCCTGGAGTGCCGTTTTAATCAGCCAGAGGAGACACAAACTGCGGCAACTACATTAAGCCGTTAAGCGCACCACGTCTCAAAATTGTTGAAGGTGTCTCGCTGAGAGGAACGCGTCTCCTCATGAATAATGCATCATTTAAAGACAAAACCAGACTCTCAACGGGTACACTATATGTGTGGGTGTGTGCATGTAGAAAAATCGTCAAGAGGGGCACAGCTATGTGTTTGCGCTGACTCTGTTTGACCTCTGTTTGAGGTCACTCCTAAAACAGGTCAGAGCCAAGTCCAAATACAGACTGACAATAGGGCACGCCCTCTCCAGCTGCCGTCTATCGGGTTGGGCCGATGGACAGTTAGCGGTTAAGCCGCAGCTACAGTACAACTGAGATTGGTTTTGATGGAGAGGCAAACAAGATTGACAAAGCTTGGAGTCGGCTGAAAAGCACGCCCAAGGACTGCGTGTGTACGTGAGGTGTTTGAAAGGACAGAATTTATTAACACAAGCGCAGCGTAATGACTAAGTCGGCAACATGCTGTGTTTACTAGTCAAACGTAATAGATGGTCCCATCATTAACATTGTGTGTGTAAAAAGCAGCAATAATCAGTTTGTGCTTTTTTGGGGGAGGTGGCTTAGAACAACTGGGGTGCCTCAACCAGCTGGTAGAAAAAAGAAGGGGAAGAACATTTGGGATATTAGTGAGACGGAAAACCATGACCATACATTGATAAAAGTAATAATTTGCAATACCATAAATGGTAGGTGTAGCGAACACTCTAAAATGTGTGTTTGTGAGGATGGTTGCTTGTCTGTTTTGTGTGCCCTGCTGCTGCTGGCAACCAATTCAGGGTGCGCCCCACCTACAGAATTGCCTGCTGCGATAGACTCCAGCAAGCCTGTGAGCCTTAAGCGTGTAAGCGGTTACGATGGAGTGATGGCGTACTAACATACAGTCAATGGCACAAATAGCCTATTCCAATCATCAGTGAAGAAGGTCAAAAGAAAATGTCTTTGTGTCTTTATTTGTTTTTCTTGACAACAGCGCATCTTTCAAGTCAGTCTGGCGTGTGACAGACTTCGATGGCGTTTGAATGATTCTTTCAGACCTTTCGTAATTCTCTCTACTCGACAACTGTGCACATGATTGACTCACAGTATGGACTGTTTTCGCTGTTACATTCAAACATAATGTTCACACTGATGTGAGTTTCGGAGGAAAGCAATGAAATGAGCCCTTGACGCTCAACGCATCAACAGCAGTCGACTGGTCAACCGCTGAGGTAGTATTGGTAGGCCGCATGGCATTGCGCTAAATGTAAAAAAAACTCAGCCGAGAGTCAATATAAAAAGAAAAAAAAAGAACCCCAGTCGTGAGTCATCCTTGATTGACATATTGGGCAGACTGTCAAGGAGTTGGAATTTTTCTGACGTTAGGTCACGCACATGTGCAAACAATGGGGCTGAGCTACTTGCATTAGCAGTACAAGTGTGCATCATCACATTAGTAACAAGCATGTCAGCATGCAAGTTACTGCCAATGTTTATCTCATGATGTTCATCCATTTTCTATTGCCACTTATCCTCACAAGGGTCGCAGGCTTGCTGGTGCCTACCACAGGAGGTAGGTAGGGACCACCCTGCACTGGATGCCAGCCAACTGCAGGACACTTAGAGCAAAGAACTCACGAACTACGTACCAAATCACATCTAAGGACACGTTAGTATATCCAATGCACCTGTCATGCATGTTTTTGGAGTGTGGGAGGAAGCCAGAGTGCCGGGAGAGAACCCACACGGATTTGGGGAGATGATGCAAACCCCACACAGGAAGGCCGGAGAGAGGTGGATTTGAACTTGGACCCCTGAACTGTGAGGCGGATATGCTAGACACTGTGTCACTGAGCCGCATCTCACAATGTTTTGTAATTGAAAAAAAACATTCATACCGTAAATTTCCCCCAAACATTCTTCTAAAGCAAAATTCACCACCACAGCATCGTCCCGGATCAGTCACGCCATTGTTAAGATCTAAAAGTCATTCTGAGAAAGAGAAATGGTCAAAGGGGCCTTTTTGTTGAAGCAGCAGATGCTTTGTTGAAGAACTTTCAAAACAGGGCTGAAATGTTATTGTCAACCGAAGCTGATCCGTCAACAAATACAGTTACATGGCGTTGTGACGGCATGGCCGAGGATGTAACCCAGCAATTGTGGACCAACATCGGATATCGTTGGACACGTCACTGCAGTTGAACGTGAGCGACACAGTCCAGAAGTGCGTTTTCATCCTCATGGTGTTTGCAAAAGGGAAACTATTCATTCAATATTGGTGGTGCAGCAACTTTGGTTGAGAGAATCCTCCTGTTTTTACACTACAAGTACCAGTACAAGACGTGTTTTGTAACTGAAAGAAATTCTCATCATTGCCACTACGGTGCTCAGAGTTGACAGAGAAACAAAGTTGAATGTGATGTTATCACATAACAGGAACGTGTGTATGTGTGCACATACATGAAGAGGCGTGTGTGTGTGTGTGTGTGTGTGTGTGTGTGTGTATGCATGTATACAGTATGACGTCTACAATACGTACAGACAAAGTCCTTTGATGTAGCTGAAGACAGCAGATACCAACTAGCGGTTGAAGAAGTTACAAAAACCTGTGAGATGGGAGGCCCGAGCCCCCGGGACCTGTCCACGCCCTCCCCCTCTTGGCCAACCTTCCCCTCCTTTGTCTGATCAATGAAGGGTCCTAATCACAGAGGACAGTACAGTCGTCCTCTTTCCTCTCATCTCCACTTTCTGGATTGTTTCTTCTTGACCTTTACACTGCTCGTGCTAACTTTCTCGGATCACAACGCTGCATGAGGCCTTCATCTCATAGTATCATTTTTTTCTTCCGTTATAGGCATCTATCTGCTGACCTCATTTTAATACACCTACATTTAAATTGAGATTTTTTCACAGGTTTCTTATACAATCTATACAAATCCTGTTAAAATGCGCAGAGCAATGATTCAGGACGCACGTTGATGTAATTTCCATCGGTCCACAGGTTGGTGTTCTCTTCTGCATTCATCTTGTCTTTGACACATACCAACTGATGAACAACCATTACACTAAGCAGAATGTGACTTTCACTCTCCTCTTATTTACTTTACTAACCAATGCAGAAGTCAATAAAGTTCAGAATCTCAAACATGAGGCTTTAGTGCCAGTGCTTCTTTCATCAAAATATTGGTGTTCATGTAAATGCAGAAAGCGAAAAAATGAATGCATGTGTCTGCATGCGGCAAGATAAGAAAACATTCTCCAAAACCAACATAAAACCCTGGAGAATAAGGAACAGCATGCATAAACTTGAATAATGACACTTCCCCTCGTTTCAGGGGCTTCATCCCAGTTATCTAATTGCCTGTCTTTTATTTCTTTAATAAACTAATGAATGTGGCTGAGTCGGAATAACACAGACGGCATTAACTTTAAATCCCAAACGGCATCAGAAGAGCGGAATAATTTGTCGGAGAAATAATTACAGGGCAGAGGAGCAGGCATCAATTGCCGAACACCGACAGTGCCCTCACTGGAAACTACCTCACCCATAAGCCAAGGCTCCATTAGGTATTGTCTAGGGCCTACAGGCTAATTTGTTTGCATCAATAATACATTCAAAGGATTTATCTAACTTGCAAATGAGCATGCATTTACCGGTCCAAGAGGCAGGGAGGAAGAGCAGGCAGTGAGAGAGGCGGTGCGAAAGCCTGCAACAGCTGGATCAGGCTACATGGGACAAAGATAACCATTTGCGCGGCACAAGAAAGGCGGCATGCAAAGAGAGGGATCAGGAGAAATGTGGGATATGTATGAACGCCGGCCAGAGTTAATGTGGGGCAGGGACGGCCCAAGGTTCTAGCATCCGAATGTTGGAAGGACATAAATGAATGAGGAAAAAAAAGAATTTGAGAGCCCCTCACAGCGACAACATACTGTACATGACGCTGAATTTTCTCCTGTGCCAGAGGCCAATATGACCAAAAAGAGTGTACATGAATGATTAAGACAAGATGGCTTGTCCTCACAGGACCCCAATACACGTTGATCTCTGTCCTCAAGCAAAAAGAAGGTGGAAAGGAAAGGGGAAGAAGGTTGGAGGGAAATTAAGGTTTATCAAGTGCGAGTTGGAAAGCAAGAGGAGAAGAAAATAGGAAGCCAGGCTATGAACATATGCCGCCGCGCCGTGCCAAGCCCCATTGGCTCGGACGAGGCACACATACGCTGCACCGCTGCCGCGCTTGCCACTCCGAGCCTCTCTAACATCAACACCATGGCACTACTTAGTGGAACAAATCTAGAGGGATACATCTGGAAAGAGATGAGGTCTTCCCTGGTTCAGCGCTGCCAGCCTCGGTCACACATTCATTGACAAGCGGTGTTTTGGAACGCTTAGGATCATAATGTGGGATGTAACAACAAACTGTGAAATAAACATAGAAGGACTCTGACAATAACATACAATGCAGTGGCTGCCGAAGGTTCATTATTGAATAAACTACGGGAGTTCGCAAAATTTACAAAAAGGACATGCATCCTAGTGTCTTCGTAAGGGACAGATGATGGTTATTTAGCAATAAATATTTATCGATGAAACATTTTGTGTGATGAGACTCAAAACACTGCTGGATGCCAACAAACATGTTTCTGGATTAAATTTTACTGTGGTGTTGTAAGGGGTGGGTGAAGGACTGGAGAGTAAAGTGGAATTGGGGACGATTTGGGGCGTGGGGAACATGGCTTTGCAAAGTCTTTGACCCCCCCCCCCCCCCCCCCGGAAATCAAGCCAAGAAATATTGGGGAAAAAAAACAACAAAAAACTAACAATCAACGCCAGTGCCCTCTATTGTCCACTAAGACACAATTACAACCATAAAGCCACACAATCCCACAAACAGGATGGGCCGAGAGACACAGAACACGTTTGGTTTATTATGAGCAGTAATTTAACAAGATGCAGTAGAGCGGTTGTACTTGGGTGTAGAAATCTACTGCATCACCCCGAGAGGCGTTTTATTTAGCTGAGAGCAGTAAAATACTGTACAGGAAAGCGCTCTCAGTATGACGCAGTGCATTTCTGCACCACTGTATATGACAAACACAATAAGAACCGTGGTGTTAAAATGAATACAGGAGCCCTTGTGTTGGGTTCAATCATATGGCTGGTAACAAACACATAATAATAATAATAATAATAATTTAAAAAAAATCTATTTCTCTTTGCCATGAGCTGTGGTGACTTTCAGTGGGAACGAATGGGGTCAGTCTTGTCGCGTTTACTATACATGCTCCGCTACTTGTGTTCCTCTCTGTAAATGGCTGCTGGTGCATACCTACGCAAGGATGGCAAGGGCACCGAGGAGAGAAAATCAATACTATATCTCACCGCTAAGCAAAAACCCAACTGAAATCAGCTGGAGTTTGCAGGTTGTTCCGTACGCTGGATGACTTCATCTGACAGTGAAGTGCTATACCAGTGCACACCATACACAAATGTTTCACACCCAAACAAAAACGCATAGAGAAATAGCATGGTCATGTCGACTGGGAAAAGCAAGCGCACTGAAGAATGGAAAATAAAAACTCTCGACCTCCTTTTTCCCAGGCTCACAGAAGCATCCCTGGACCATTTAGTCCACTCTTTGCGTACTGTATGCATATGATGTGTGATGCAACGAGAATACCCCTTTCTAAAAATAGCAGGCTGGAAGCAAGAAACAGGAAGGTGGCTATTAGGATTACACACACGTCCCGCTCGGTCCCACCAAGGAAAGGGACGAAACTAATGATTTTCCTGGTGCAAGCAATTAAAAAACTATTTGTCACCTGCCAGGCTGCATATGACGTTAGGGCCCTCGGCAGAGGAGGGAAGAGTCGGTCCACATACACACAATGGTGTACACAAGAATCTTGTGAGCAAAAGGAGCAGGGATAATAAGACAGATGGGTGGAGTGAGAAGTACTTTGGCCAGTGGGGGTAAAAAAGTTGTGTAAAAGGCTGATTTATCCAGACAGCTTAATACCAGGCCAGACAGTGCCCTAGACTGCACACTGCCATCAGGAAGTCATGTAATATTTAGAATCCTGTCAATGAAAGCCATTCTCCGGGTATTGGGCTTCTGGCTAAGACAATACAGTATTCCCACTCACTGCCCACCTGGATGTACCCCCAAGGAGGAGAAGAAGAAGAGATGCTCATCTCTCCACATCATTGCATCTGTCCATCTCCCTCCTTGGGATGTTTCTGCATCTTCCTTTTGGCCGAATTGCTCTGAACTCTGCTGAACATGACCAAAGGGATACAATTAAGGAATTCCAGCAGTTGTTTCATTCACTGAAATTTTCTCAGTTTTAATATATTTTAATCACTCCCCAGCCCTACTTTGCTTCGTAATAGGTGTGATACATAAGGGTAGCCATGTTTTTTTATATACAAACTTTTTTTTTTTTTAGCTCTCCCCTGTTGGAGTGCGAGAAAAAGAACAAACCCCTTCAATCTTCTGTGGCCTGCACGATGGTGAGAATGGCCCATGGAGAGCAAAGGCTGACTGCTGACTTCCGCTACGTCAAAGAAAATATACTCATACGCGTTCCGTGGGAATATGGGATTTTTGGGAGCAAGCTATATAAAATTTGGTCAAGGCAGTAGATAATGTTTCGACAAGTGTGCTTCCTGTGCATTTCAGCATCCCATCCGGATCCAAGCACACTTTCTGCTGCTGTAATTTATAAGGCAGCTCGTTAAAGTCTGGTGATTTGCACCACTCATTTGCTCCATCTCATCTTAACCCACTGATTTCATCTTCTGCCAATAATCCCTCATCCTCCAAAATCCTCCCGGGATTCCACGCTTGCCTTGTTGTGCTCCACCTCCACAATTCCCATCTCTGGGTCTTCTAAATTTGGATTTGGTTTTGACATGTCCGTAGAAGCAAACGAAAAAGAAGAGCAAAGACAACAAATTGAAGGCTATTGTGTGTTCAGTATGACATCTACCCAGATGAAAAAAGGGACTCAAAAATGTCTGGTTTGGCACTGAAGGCTCGACGTGCCCCTGTAGTTATTTCTTCACTACCCTCCGCTGAGCGAGGAGGGGAAAAAAAAAATCTTGCAGATGAAATCCTGAGGCGGGGGAAATGTGGCATAGATTTGATGGAAAACCAAAAAAAAAATAAAATACATGTGAGTCTAAATGGAACGGCCCAACCGCATTGTGACAAACAGGGGAAACAGATTGCATTGTTTTCATTCTTAATTAAACACCACTGAGTCAAATGGGACCTCTCTATCCACTTCCACTGGCAAATTGGTCTGATATCTTTTGCGCAAGGAGAACTTAAAACCTTCTACCGCTGAGATATAAGACCAGATAGCATCCTTAGATTTCAACAATATAAATTGACAATTATAGAAATTGCATTCAGAGCTGATTCGTTGCATGTTGAGGAGTGCTTGGCAGTTCAAAGCAAATTGAGATGGATATGACACTTGAATGCATAGTAAATGAGTGGCAGCTTCCATCCTGACTCATGGCCGCTCTCCACCCCCTCTTCTCCCTTGTAACCACTCTCCCTCGGCTGTCTTATCTTTCCCGCCATGACACATCCATGTGATCGTGCCACACTGTCAGCCCTCATCCACAGCTAATTGGAGCTCAGAGGAGCAATCAGGGCAGGACAAATCGGACAGTTCTGGTCATTAGCTGTGACCAGTGTTCTCTGGGAAGTGAGGCGACGCTTGCACGCTTCTGTCATCACGCCCGAGCCTACACGGTGACACGGGCAATCTGCAGTTTGACATGAAAGGGGCCACAGAGATTGGCACAGAGGAGCACACTGACCAAGTTTGGAGCCACTGATCTCCTCTGCTTTGGAACACACAAGTCACAGGAAATGAACACAAACTGGATGGGCTGATCACAGTTTGTGTGCTATTTTGATTAAAAACACATGACAGGATTTCATAAAAGTGCACCATCAAAGAAGGGTCACAGTTTGTTACGGCCCAGTCTTTATTTTGGCCGCTCCAATGTGCAAAAGAACAGCAACAAGGCACCCAGTATCATGTTTTGCCCCTTCTAACGCTTTGAATTAGTGCCTCCCAACCTTATTAAGCCAAGGCACCCCAGAAAGCACAACAGCGCAACACCAGAAAAAAATGTCTTTTGATCCCAAACGTACGTACTCTATGAATATGGGGCAGGTTAACTTCCAATCAGAAATGATTGTTGTAAGGACAAGCAAGCGCTGGATGCGCACAGGTTGATTGGACCTTCTGCAAAAATATATTGCGTAGCTGACACAGCCATTTTGCCTATTCTCCACGCAGAGAAAAGACAATTAGCATCAGTGATTGGTCTTTGTAAATTGTACAGTGGCAAGCTGAACTGCAGTGTACCGCTTGATGGGAACATTTACGCAGCGAGAGCTTGCAGTATCAGCGCGATCAGTTATTTACTGTTCTGGGCTGCCCACTGAAATAACAACAGGAGTGGTAGATTGACATGTAAAATATTGACGTCAATAAGAGTCTCGGAAGGTACAAAATGTAAACAAGTCGATGGCGACGCCCTCAGAAAGCGGGTTGTGCGATTGCGGCGCAAGATGAATGTCAATTCACCTCGCTGGCCGAGCCTTAACCTTTCAGGATAACTGAATTATTTAAGAAGCCCATACCTGTTGTGGGCCTTCGCTTCTCCATCTCGGCTCACGCAGGTTTGAGTTGGGGCCGACCAGGGCCACGCACGCCTCTTTGGTCGCAATGTGGAAATGGCAAGACAAATGCGGCGGGGGATTTGTGATAATTGGCTGTGCTGGTGGGCTCAGCGACGGCAGTGGAGAAAAGGTCGCAAGCACCGAGGAACGGATCATCCCTCGCTCATTGTTTTTGGAGAAATGGCTCCAGTGGGGGCTATTAATTAAGCAACCGAATAACCTTCAATTTGTTTGGAGGTCAGGAGCCTCGGCATTGCCGCTTTGGGCCGCAGAGTGCCTTGCAGACTAGAGGAAAAAACACATCAGGGTGGAGCAAACCTTTGAAAGACAGAGGCAGTTTTTGCGACTGCACACGATGTGCAAAACGGGATGGAAAGAGTTATAGGACAACGGATGGACGAATGCTGCAATGTGCCAATGAAGAAGTTGTTGTACCGAGAGTCGTGTAGCCGTAAGATCGGACGCCGAGCAAGAGACAGATGTCGAAAAACGCAAAAATAACCGATCATTTTAAAAGGTGTTTTCCATAACTGAAATATCCCTGTACGCATGTCGTGTACCTTCTGTAAACAGGCACTTCATGCTTTTCCTTGCCAATACTGTCATGAACGATAGTCAGGCACTGGAATCAAACTGATGTGCGCTAGATCTGATCTCATTCTGTGTTGAAGTGCATTTCCATCTGATACAAACAACAGCCTGCATCGCTAAAGGCAATTATGTTTCTAGTGCTCGTTTGCCCCGAGGTTGCAGACAGCCAGTCAACACCTTGCCAGGTTTTCCTACCTCGCAACCCTCTCACTGAAATCAACTCAACGGGTCCCGGAGCTCATCCATGATTTATATCTGTGAAATATTCATTATGTAGCCTTGCATCGTTTGGACATATCTGATGTGAGTAATCTGGAACTGACAGTCTTTCTCTGTCATCACACTCACCTGAGCCTGCCCGTCCGGCACTTGTCTCCCAACACTGAGAGCGGCGGCAGCTAAACTGAGCTGAAGGAATACAGAATTCTCATACATATAAAGAATGCATCTGTCCGACTTAAGTCTTCAGGCATGTCAGCAACGAGCCCACGGCTGCCACAATCTTCTTGCTCGTAGGTGTGCTTGATGGAGCCTCGCGATAAAACATTTCTCATTTCTATCATCTTAAAACAGCGTGAAAGAGGGGACAAATCTGACTTTGCTCGGTGTTAACCCGGATTGGCCGGGTGAAACAATAATAAATATATCAAGAAGACCGGGAAAAGGAGAACTTCAACTGCTTCAGAAGAGTCCTCGCCGTCAAGCCTCCATCAGTTATCCTGCTTCCTCGCCAATTATGTGACCTTTGAGTTAATACATAAATGAAAAGACTGAATACTGTCTAACAGTGCTGAAATGATCACAGGGACAATGGTGAGGACTAATTTTTTGACATAACACTGGTTCAAGTGGTTCCAAAGTCATTATAGTCATGGGGAGTAATGTCATAGGAAAAATGGAACTGCAGCGAATACTGATTTATATTAATAATGTATTCATGAGAGACCGGAGCACCGTGGCCTGAGCTGAGAAAGGTACGAGGGAGGAAGCGATAGCTGGGAAGAAACAAGGTCGTCAGCGTTCCCTCCTGCCTTGGAAGTCATTTCATTATCTCATCCCTCTCTTCTCTCTAAAGCGGGAAAGGCAGGAGAAGCTATTGACCCCTCTCTGAGTCACAGGCAGGCAGCAGGACAAATGAAGTTCCCCCTAAGACCCTCTCCGTATTAATATCATAATTATCCGCACCTCTGTGCCCCCGCCAGCCAGTGCAAACGGCGCTGTCTTATTTGATGGAAGGGTGCAAGCGTGGAATTACATTCGATTAGCTCTAAACAAAAGAGGGAGACGTGAGGGGAGGGAATCAATCAGTGTCACGGCACGATTTCTTGTGTCAATGGGCGCCCGCAAAAGTGTCATTGCAACTCATCCAGGTAAGCCTCAAATGCCTTTTCCACTGGCTCTTTCATTGTAGCCCACCTATAATGTGCGACTCTGCACAAACATCGCCATAAAATTTATGAGGTATCATAATCAGTGCAGTGCAAGGAGACTCATTTTGCTGGAACATATCCCAGTTCAAACAGAATAAAGTGTTTTTTTCTCATCTCAGTTTCCCTTTAAACTCTTGTGATAACACTTGCTTTTGTCCACATGAGAGCAATTTTAAATCGCTGTAATGATTTCTGCTGATAATTGCAGTCGACTGTGTGCAATTCAAAATGCCAAAATAGATAATTGACTGATAAAACAGCTGTTATTTCATTTCATCAAGTCATTTAATATATTTTTAAGGATGCAAAAGGGACGAGGTGAGTAACAACTTAATGTGTGCGATATTAATTTACTAATATCCATTTGATCGGTTAGTTTAGCAAAATTGTAACGAGCCATTTCATCAGCGTTTATGACCGTTTCTTGAATTTGAATTCTTCAAATTTTTATGACTGTGAAATGTTTACCGCAATGTAAAAATGTCAATAATGCCTGCAAGTACCAAGTGATGCATTCTGATGGTCGATACCGAGCTGCTTTGGGGCGGCATGGCTCCGTGGTAGAGTGGTGGTTTCCCAGCTGAGAGGCAGTGGGTTCGATCCCCCGACCGTCAGGACCGTGTCCAAGTGTCCTTGCGCAAGACACTGAGCCCCCAGCCGCTCCTGATGCCGCGTTATCAGTGGGTAAATGACTAGTTAGCGTAAAGCGTTTTGAGTACCCAGGGTAGAAAAGCGCTATATAAGTGAAAGTCCATTTACTTCAAAGTTGCATGTGTCATGACAACATCAAACTCCATTAAGTCACATTTAAGTGCTTGCCTGCGACCTCCGATTACTGCGGTGATGACAAAAGAAATCTATTCCGTCGTCAAGGCTGACATTTTAGACTAAAATGTCTGATGGCATGGGGAGGAGTAAATTGGGAGGTGAAAAGCACGAAATAAAATGCATAGAGTGAGAGAAGACCACCCGTGCAGATGAAGCTCTGCACTTGCGTCCCCAGGCTCATTACCCAGTCTTTACCTGGCCCACTCAATAAAGAGTGGATAAAAAGGCACGCGCCCACAAAGTCTATCCCTGAAAAACCTTTCACTAACTTTCCCGCTAGTTTCTTCATCATGTACACGCGGTTCCATCCACATTCACTCACTGCTTTGCAGTTTGTTTTTTATTGCTTTGCATTTCTGCCTCTATTTCGGTTATTTTTAAACTTTTTAAAAGTTGTGTCCATCTCACTCCATTGGCAGGCATTCCCCTCTGTCCTCTGCGTCCCCTCCCCAACTTTGCTGTGTAATGGAATATATTTTGATCCGTGCCTCTCTGTGAATGTGGCCGCTGGATGGTTGAATATTTGCATTTTTCACTCACTGGTGACCTTTCCAATTCGCCGCTTTGGGAGCTCCAGTCTCCTTGCTGCCCGCCTGTTGACAGACTACTGCCTGCAAATCACATATGGACACAGCTAATGGTACACACTGAGATGTGGCATAAACTGGAGAAGGGTGAAAAAAGCGGCAGAGCAGAGATTTGAGAGTCTGACACATTGGCTCTGAATGTCAGTCAGCAGCTTCATGTGGCTCGAACGACGGAGATGTTTGGAAGGTTTTTTGGAAGGCAGCCACTGAACCTAAAAAATTGGATGTAAACACATTTGTTGAATAGGAGAAGATGCTGGTGGGAAAGAGATGTGGGAGTCTCACTCTTCACGACTCATAATTGGCAAAAACAAAGTTTAACAGTTCCCTTGTTGACTGTTTTGTACACAATCAATACAATCTGGTTATTGTTATAGTGGGTTAAAAAAAAAAAAAACAAGCCTATTGCTAGAGCGTTGGTGAATTGACTCGTGCTTTAAGGAAAAGTTACAACCTATCAATCCAAATAAATGTATTCCAGTGCAAAGATATGGCCACAAAACGGTGGAAGAGCTAGAAGACAGCGAGCCTGGCTTAAGAGAGTGATGAGATGGACCACTAAGCCTGCAGACTTAATGACCCTCTGTAAGCAAACTCAGTGGCGCAGGGAAGCTCTTCCCTTATATTTTAGAAACACAGTTAGGCGAGGATGATGGCAAAGCTTTTAGCGGACGGGGACTCATCCCACACTGCATGGTGTGGATGTGCAATGCCATC
Source organism: Hippichthys cyanospilos (assembly GCF_059441005.1). NCBI lineage: Eukaryota > Metazoa > Chordata > Actinopteri > Syngnathiformes > Syngnathidae > Hippichthys > Hippichthys cyanospilos. The sequence goes on along the minus strand of NC_142370.1, from coordinate 25,261,283 downwards.
AGAGAAGAGAACGACTCGGAAGATAAGCGAATAGAAACGATGGAATGAAGTAAGGCGAGGAAGCAATACGCTGATGCAAACAAAGAAAAGTTTGAGGTTAAACCGACACTGACGCCAGCTCCTTCGTGTTCAAAGAAGGGAGTGGAGAAGATGAGCTCTTACCTGGAGCAGCCAGTAGCACCTGCGGTGGAAGGTGGGGATGATGGACGAGTGGACGTAGCAGCCGTATAGACACTGAAAGAAGGAGAGACAGACAAAGGTGTCAGACATACGGGGGAATGCCCATTACACTAACAAACAATTAGCACATGCCACTTTGATCGAGGACTTGAAGGCAGACGGTCAAGCTTTTGTTATTCGTGACCCGCAGGAAGGAGTGGGATGGTGTTAACTTGGGAACGCCTCCATAGTGTCCCAATATGCCGCCTACCTTCCTTGAAATCCAATCTTATCCTGTCCTGCTTGGAAAGAGCCTCTGACAGAATGATTAAGGCCCTCCTTACGCCATCACCCCGCGGGGCATCCCAAGCACGTAACTAAACTACAGTATTATTAATATCCTTATCGTAAACAGATAATACTGTGCCTGGGGGCTCGTTACTGTGAAGTGAGCTAGGCAGTGTTGATAACGCCTCTCTGTATCTGGCAGAGGGGCCAGGAGATGCTTTTCAACAGCAGGCAGCAGAGGCGAAAACAGCCAAAAACCAGAGCAAAGACGTAGTTATCCTCCCAAAACACTGACATGTTTCATTCTTCTCAGGCAGACCCGTGGCCCTGGCTTCCAGGTGAACCAGAGGAATGGAAGAGTCTCCACCAGCTTGTTTGTAATCATAAGCATCCAGGGATTTTATTTAACATTAAAAAATTACAGATGACGCACTTTTTAGGAGAGATACAGAGAGCGTAATTCTCAATGACTAATTAAACAAGTAAGATAAAGAGAGGTACAATTTAGATAGAAATACAATGTATGAAGGCACAATTTGGGAGCACAGGCATATCCTAATTTGTTTATTTATCTCCGTTTTTTCAAACTATTATTTTTCTTTCATATATTTCCATTTTTCATTCAATCTTGTATTTGCTGTAACTTATTAAGTATTACTCTTATTTATCCTTTTGTTCATATGTTAATACAATTCAATATCCTGTTGTTGTCTTTCCTGATCTGTTTTCAACGACTTCTTACTTGCTTGACTCGTTTGATAGCTGCTAGACCCAACTTTGGAGTTAGGGCTATGATGTACGTTAACAGGTTTTTGAGGGGGAAAAAAGCAAAAACTCTGGGGGCATGACTTGTATATGTGATCTTTGACCCTGTGATTTGTTCTGTACGATGTCTTTCAAATAAAGAAAGTTGTATTAAAAAAAAACCTGAAAATTTAAGCACCCTATGTATGTAGAATTCAGAGCAACAAGGAAGCAAGCGTTTGCAAAATACCTCAAAGAGGCTTTTCCCGTTTCAAAAACGGCAATCATGTTAAAACCGTTCGTATGAACTTGGCAGTTCTGAATGGTCAAATTAATCTGTGAAAAAAGAATCCTCTCTGGCCCCCATCTTGTACCTCTCATTGGCTTAAAGAACAAAACAAAACTATAGCTTTAAGAAACTACAGAACCCAAGGAAAAGGAAAAAAATCAGAGGCAGACTGATAATAATAATAACGCCCTGTGATTAACTGGCAAGCAGTTCAGGGTGCACCCTATACCTACTGCCAAAGACCGCTGGGATGTGCACCAGCAACCCCGTGACCCTTATGAGGACAAGCAGTTACAAAAAATGGATGAATAATAATAATTATCATAATAATAATAATAATAATAGTGATATGCAATAGGAATAGGAATTGTTGAATTTTTTACTATGACTTGTTAGTAGACACTGGGTCAAGTGACACAATTTCAACCTCAGCAATGAGAACTGACTGCATTTGACTAAAACAAATACAAAATAAAGGATTGTGAGAAGTAACCCTAATAAAGTCAATGAAATATTACACTATGTATTTGAAGTTCAAAATAATGAAATTTGATATCTGTACATTCAAAATCCCTTTTTTACATTCACTATATGGAGGAAACAGAGTGGGACAGAAAATACATAATAGAGAAGAGGAGAGTCTGGACTGGGCCGCTTGTATAGGAGATTTTGGATGTAGACCGATGAAATGCTGATTGTTTTGGCTGCTATATAGCAATATAGCAGCCATGTCTAATGTCCGCTCATTCAAAGTGCTCATTCTGCACAGTGCCCAAAAGGGATAGGGATGAGGAGCGTTGAGGATACATTCAAATTTTCTATCTGATTTAAGACTGCAAACTCCCCTCTAACAGATGTGCACACATACACCTGGCACAAATCAGTACTGACACCACATTGATACTGAGATTGACTAAGCAGCAATAGATGCTACATAAATGCAGGGAGATTTTCTGGGCACACTGAAGATAAGGAGCGGTAGGAGGTAAAAGCAATGAGTTGGACCGTGTGTTAGGAGGTGCGGACATTGGAGAATCAAAGCTTGCAGGAGCCTGTGATGAACAGATACCGCTGAGTGTTTTGTCTCATCTTGTTAACGCTCAAACAATACAATAGGAAAGCAAGGCCTGCAGAGTAAGTCAGTGTGAATAACCACTTGTTAGGCTAGACCACCTGATTAATTATCCTACTCTAGAGCAGCACTTCATAGACACAAAAAATGGCACAAAGTGAAGAACACCTTACATGCCTACACAACAAATACATTGCTACATTGTTTGTCTTCTGTGTCTTTTGATAGTAATTTCAAGTACTGCCAAACTGGGTGTGACGTCATTTTTTAATTTTTTTTACCTTTATTTACCCAGCAAGAAATCCATTGAGATTTACATCTCTTTTGCAAGGATGTCCTGGAGAAGAGTTTACAGAAACCAGAATTTGACAAATGTTCAGAGGGGAGGGAAGGAGGAGCGTATAAGAAAAGAAAAGAAAGAAAATAATAAGGAAAAAACAAAAATGATTAATAACAGCAGCAATTCAGTAAATTATTTGCAACAACAACTAGCAACAAGGAGTTTGGAGACAGCATGTTAAAAATGAGCAAAAGGCATGGGAGAGCTGAGTTTCTAGTGGGCTTGCAAATCGTTCCATGCCCAAGGACCAAGATAAGGCAGACTTTTTCTCCCTATCTCAGTCCTAATAGTGGGAACCTCAAAACGCAGCCAGCTGTTAGATCTGAGGTTTAAAGTAGAATGAACCTTAATAAACTTACAGCAGTGAATGTGTATTGTGGAAGGGTACAAGTAGCAGCTTTATAAGTCATGTGACACCAGTGTTATGTCTTCCGTTGTTGAGGGATGACAGTCCTGTGAGGGAATATAGGGTGCAATGGTGGGTTCTGAAGGATGAATTTGTTATAAATCTCAGAGCAGAATGATAAATAGGATCCAATTTTGCCAGGGTATTGGGATATGCTAGTCTATATGTGCTATGCCTAGGTCTAAACCCAGATTGTAGTGGGTTAAGGATGACTCAAATAATTTTGCAAGACTTGAGGGATTAGAAATTGGTCTGTAATTGTTCAAATCAGAGGGGTCTCCTGATTTCAGCAAGGGTGTGACCCGTGATTGTTTCCACAATAGGGTAAATTTTTCTGGGGAGAGATAGATACATTGAAGATATCAGTCAGAGCAATAATTGTAGCAGATAATTGGAGAAAAAAATGGGTCAAGACAATTAGGCCCTGCCGATTTCTTAACATCTAAAGCCTTTAGGGAATGCAAAACTTCAGATGTTGAGAAAGGGACAAGATGAAGGTCAGGGTTTGGTACAGCTGTTGTTGCTGCAGGTACAGAGTTTGAAGGGAGAGTAACATTGTTGATGGCCTGAAAATGATCAAAGATATGACCGGCATTTTTGAAGTGATAATAGAACAGGTTGGACACTTTGCGGCTATCACAAGTGAAGGTGCCATTTTGTTTCAACCTTTGTGGGAGTGCAGTTGGTGATTTGTTTTGTAATGTTTTGATTGTTTTCCAGAATTTTGAATGGTCATTTGAGGTCTGAGTGGTTAAATTCCCCCCTGTCTTACTTTTTACTTTGCTCACATCCATTAAAGCTGTCCCAAATAGGATGTGGGCCTCCTCCCACTCCTATAGTTCTGCCATCCATTACGGCAAGTTGGCAACGAGCAAGCGCTGCCTCCCACTCCTAACAGTTTAGCCACTGTAATGTCACATTACTTCACACAGTTACATGCTACCGCTGAGCAGGCTCACATGTGCCTGCAGTGGAGTTTTGGAATATTCAAGACACAAGTGACACGTTTGCAACTCATTTCTAAGTATGGATATTTTGTGATGGAATACAATTATTGTTTTGTAAACATTTGTAAGACTCATTTATGTTGAAATACCTACACAGGAAGTATGGAGACCAGTGTCTAAATATAGCAATGGTGTCGCTTTCACTGCTGTCATTAAAAAAAATAAAAAATAATAAAAATAATAAACTGCAGGGATCAGATCTGAATTTACGTATTTTTGTTAATAGAACATTTGAATGTGTAGTTGTTTTTCAGCTTAATACTCCTATTCCTATTTCAAACTACACTTCACTTCTTGCAAAGGCCTATCATGTGGCAGTCCATAAGCTGGAATAAGATGGCCAGTTGCGAAGGTCGAGACTCAAGCGCATTGGTCCGACTCCACCCAAGAAAACAACCACTGAAATCTGCCATGTTCAAAATGATGGGTATATACACGTGTCATCAGCCAACCAAGGCTTGCTCTAGCTAATTTTTGGTCTCTGCAGCTAACTACAGTACAACAAAGCACACATGATCTTAGCTGTGAGGGCTATTTTTCATTTCCCACAACAAATGTGTGCAAAAAGCACCTCAGTCTAACGTTGACCACAATCAAAGCAATGTGTGATTCTACGTAAAGTAAGCAATATGGATATAAAGAGAGAGAGAAAAAAAAACGAAACTATTCCATAGTTACAACAATGCGGCTGAATGAAGATTGTGTCAAAATCGCTAAACTTTGAGATTTTAGATTTAGTTTAGATTTTAGATTATTGCAGTGAGTTAAGTGTGTTGCTTAGCCATTGGAATTTAGACATTTCTATTCTGATGAGGAATGAATGATTGAACATTGGTCAAGTGGCTATGGGTTCAGGGAAAAAAAATAATGATGTTAATTTTTTGGACCAATACATGTTGCCAAAAGAACACAAAACTCTCTCATGCACGTCTTTATGGAACATGCTTTCTGCACTGGTACACAGTCATGCAAGATCAGGAAGTACCGTTCTAAAAAAGTTGGGAGCATGGAGTTTTCCAAAGTAAGATCCCTTAGTTCCAGTAACTCTTGACGCTTCAGCACACCAAGTAATTTTGGACAATTCCATGCTCTCAAATTTGTGGGAACAGAATGGCTCAACTCTGTTCCTCGTTGAAGGTGCACCAGTGCACAAAGGACCATTAAAAAAAAACAAAAAAAAACGAGTTTTTGTGTATAAACTTGACTCATTTGCACAAATTTCTTACTGGTAGTACGTGTGGACCAATGTAATTAGAGCCCTACACCTTGACAAAGGGATATCACTTAATGTCACGCTAAATTCACATGCAAGTTAAGGCTGGTGAGTTACAGTAGAACTCCTCGACAACAAAATCATATTTGCAGCCAGACATTTTTCATAACAGGGGACTTTTCACTGTAGCAGATCTATGTCTCGGACATAAACATAAAAAAACATGTTGTGCAAACTATAAGCTGACTGAAGTTAAAACCAAAACCATCCCACATTGAAAAGAAAGAAATTGCCATATATTTTGCCTATTGGCTATTTTTTTGTATTTCACTTTGCTTCATCCATCTTTCATCTTTATAACTTTTATCCCATTTTTAAGTCACTTGGTTTAAGATGACGCGTTAATGAGCTGCATGTGTTTCCATTTCAGCAAAGTTGCCCCGCTGCGCAGAGTCCACACAAGACAGATTTTTCACAATGCGCATCTTTTGAAATTTTCTTACGAGCGGAAAATATGGTGGTCAAACTATTGCTTTTGGAAGTTTGCCGGTACAAACACCTTTATGATTCGCCTGAAAAGTAAAACCGTGATATAAATACCATAAACCAGGTGAGCACCACATTGGGGGAGGTATGACGAGTCCGGTTAAAAATGCTTGGGATTGTTTGAATCTACTAGGATTTCTACGTCTGTTATAGAGTGTTGTTGTTTGTATGCTGTAGAGTCCATTTACTGCCAACTATAGTATGGGAGAATATCGTCTGACTGCGGTGGAAAGCTGCTCCGATTAACTGTCATATTAGGTGCTGCGAAACACGCCCCGGCACATAAGTATAAACCAAGCTAGACTTTTGCCGCAGGCATGTTTTCGCTGTAGTGAATTTCAGTGCAACGCAAATGAAAAAAAAAAAAACAGTTCCTATTATGCAACGGGATTTTTCCTTGAATGAGGAGGTAAGGAAGAGGGAAATGTTTCAATGCATGGATTATTATTTTTTTTCACACTGGGGGCTATTTTTTATTGTCCTATCTTTGGCAAGTTACATGGGTCCTCGAATGTTAGTATGAGTACCCCTGGGGATTTGTGAAGGCATTGCAGGATGTACACAGAAAAAAAAGTTGACAACCCATTTTCAATTAACCTTAAAGTAAATTATTTTTGCACATGTTTCTACATGTTTTGTGTGTAGCCTCTAAAAAAATGTTGTTTGGAAATTGTGAACACTCAGAGTTTATTGATGCATCATGGCTGATGCTGCTCTTGCCTATAGCACTTGGCCCACTGAGAGTGGGCCGCAGTGTGCCTGCACGTAGTTGGAAAGGGCTGTGGCATGCTCCTTACAATTGACAGAGGCCGGGGCAACGGGCGCCTATGACTCGACTTGGGAGTGAATAAATTAGCCCCCGGGCTGCTGTCTTTTCTCTTTATTTACTCAATTTTTCAAGCGCACAGAGAAAGGAGAAGGAAAAGCAAGCATCTTAGGACATAACACAACTGTTGCACCTGCCAGTGACGATATACAGTCAGTTTCAAATGCATTTGCATGCACACATAAGCCTGTGCACCTTTCTCCTCCAGCCACACTTCCATCAACCCACACATGCGCATGAGTAGAAATTGGCAATGAGTTCTGACAAAACGGCACCCACGCGTTGAGAAGCATTCGCCCAAGTACAGACATACTCTTGCATTTGTGCACACAAGCCCTTATGTGCAGTTGAACAGACAATCACAACAGACCAGGACACTTTTTGTGAGTATGAGCACGCCTACATGCAAAGACCATCAAACTGGAGTGCTTATCAGTAATTCAAGACGCATATTATTTACTGACGTTGGTGCTCTCTGCATGTGGAGCACCTGTTCACCAATGCGATGGCAAAGCGATGATTGTTTGCTGTCTTTGGGTTGTGACAGACGACAGCAAATCATAGGGAAAGCAATTAAACCATAATTACACACACACACACACACATAAAACATAGGGACAAGCCGAGCACGTCGGTGTAAAACTTAAAGGGCCTTTGCACACATCAAAAGAAATGTTTGTTGTTGTGGTGCTGTACATGAAACACAATGGAGAATGACACCAAGGTGTACACAAGAAAAAGCTTGGCCATAATATATTCATGTGCTGTCAATGTCGACAGCAGGGGGGAGTGTTACAACAAAGTCAATTCAATTGTAGTTGTCACTCCAGCCAGCGCCGATGAACGCAGGCATGCTCCAACAAGACGACACATTGGCTCTCCGTACCCCCTCATCGACTGGCCGGGATCTTCATGTGGTCCAGAACGTAGCAAGTTCACAGTTCACAGACAGCTCAGTGATAAACTGTTTGGCCTTAATAAAACCTTCCTAAAGGTAGGGCCACCAACAGCTACCTGTCCTCCCTTTGGAGTCATCGTCTGACCCTGGCCTGTCTGTTGCCGTGGCAACACCACCCTTTCATCCATCCATCATCTCTGGCAGGTGACAGGCACCAATGTGGCAACAAAGATCTTGATTCTAATTCAGAATACTTTATTTGTCCCAGATGGGCAATTCGGGTTTATAGTCCACCCGGCCATAGTAGAAAAATACATCAATCCTATAATAGAGTAGAGGGAAGTCAAGGAAATATATAATAAAACATGACATTAACGGCAGCAACCTGGGATAACACAGCTGAAGAGGAAGTGGAATTATTATTTTTCAGTTCATCTACATTTTGTGCATTTAGCAGTCGTATGGCACAAAGGATAACGTAATTTGCATAGCGGTTTGTTTTCTGCACTGGCACATATTACTGCTGACCGAAGGGCATGAATCTAAATGCAAAGACAAGTACGTGATCAGGCTGGTTTAAAATTGTGCTTGCTTTAAGGACACGCTTTATCCTCCAAAGCCTGATCCCCTTCATTTGGAACGTGTTTGGATCATGGCGTTCAGACACTTCTTATCTGTCGCAGAAAAACAACCAAACCAAACCAGAAAAAATGTTGAACAATGCTACGAAAAAAAAAAAAAAAAAAAAAAAAAAAAATATATATATATATATATATATATATATATATATATATATATATATATATATATATATATATATATATATATATATATATGGGGCGAAAGCTTGACAGCTGCATGGAGGGAGTGTTGATGTTTTCACAACTTAGTTGTGACAACTTAGGAAGTATTGGTGCTGTTTGACCAAAACACACAATAAAACCAAAATAAAATAAAACAAATGCAATACAATGTTGGATTAATAACTGGATTTGCCCTCAAGAAGAAAAAAATCAGAACGACCTAGAAGTGCTTTGATGAGAACATTGATGTTGTATGCGATTCTGTCTTACGGAGCCCACGCTGTTTCGTAAGAAAATTAACAATTTAAAATGAAATGAAAAAAAAAAAAAAAAAAAAAAAAAAAAAAGATATATATATATATATATATATATATATATATATATATATATATATATATATATATATATATATATTACATATATATATATATATATATATATATATATATATATATATATATATATATATATATATATATATATATATATATATATATATATATATATATTTTATGTTTAATTTTCTACTGAAGATTTCAAGAATGCATTCGACACCATGCATGAGGATCAACTGGTACCGGGCCGTGTGGGCTGCACCCGAAATAATGTTTTGGAGATGATTTTGTTTAACAGTTCATACATTTGTGCTTGACCTTTGTTTTTTTGGCGCCGCTTCTGGCCGCTGTTGATATTACATACATAGTGAGAAGGATGATGTGGTTTTTAGAGCAGCCAGCCCCCCCCCCCCCAGCTAGTTTCACAGAGTAGCAGCTATCCACGCGCTATTTTTTTGAGGGAAAAAGAAATGTTCCTTACAAATCAAAAATTTAATAAATGTAAAAAACCAAAAATGATGCTTTGTCTCCCTCTGTTATTCTGTCTTGAAAATCAAACTGAAGTTCTATGAAAACTATTTGGACATCTATACATTGAGACACAAATCATTTTAACTGAATCATTTTGAAGTGAAAATCGATTGTGAATTGAATCGGAGAGCCCAACATCGTAATCAAACCGCGAAACTCAAAGATTCTTACTGCTACTGAAAATGCTCGTCTTTTAGTATTTTGACAAGATGGCTCTTTTCATTGGAGGATCTGCAGTTGTGTGTGGAAAGGATAAATAGCAAGGCAGAATGACACATCTCAAAGGAGAGCCATTGTTTGAGAATTTGACCAAGGCCTGTTATTCATTTGTAAAAATTGCTGTCAGTTTGCTAAAACGTTGAAGACAAAACATGAAAAATCTGATCAATTAGTATAAAATAAGACTTGTTTTCTTAATTGAAACATAAACAGCACCTTTTTGAAAACTCAGCTAAAATTGGCAAATACAAGTCTTGCACGGCTGCTCAGTGGTTAGCGCGTCTGCCACACAGTTCAGGGACCTGAGTTCAAAACCGCCTCGCTCTCGCCTTTCTGTGTGGAGTTTTCATGTTACCCCCGAGTTCGCCTGGGTTCTCTTAGGGCACTCTGGTTTCCTCCCACACTCCCACACAAATGCATGGCATCCCGTGTGAACGGTTGTGTGCCCTGCGATTGGCTGATAACCAGTTCAGGGTGTCCCTCACCTACTTCCCATTAGTCAGCTAGGATAGGCACCAGCAGGCCTGCGACCCTAGTGAGGATAAGCGGCTCTAGAAAATGGATTGATGGATGGAAAAGTCTTGCAAGGGATTTGAGTTGTTTGAGATGCTGCACTACAAAGCATGACTCCAAATTAACAAGTGACAGCGCAGAAGCCTTTCCTGTTCTGGTGTTTTTATAAGGGTTCCAGTGACTCTCTTAGTCTAGAGATGTTAAATAAGGTAAGCGGACAGTGCATCTGCAAAATTGAGCAAAAGGGAAAATTCTGTCATTATAAGGGCTATGAATCAGTGGGTGGCATCTTATTTACAGTTTCCCTGTTATTTGGTGTTTTCCTGCTGTGATGCAAACATTTTATAGACTGTATCAAATGGATCCCTCTGCTGTATCCAAATGGGTGAGGGAGACACATTCATAAAAAGTATTTGTATTCTTACTCTTGTGAGCTTTGTAAGTAATTCAGCTCATTATATATTGTACGTGCAGACATAAAATTGAGCAGACAGCATTTCTGACCATTGGAACATATTTTTTCTTCTTGGTCTAAACCAGTGTTTCTCAAATAGTGGGGGGTGCGAGGTCGTGCCATGGGGGGCACGGATGAACCCAGGGCAAATGATTTGTTTTTGTCATTTGAAGTGTAATTGTGATAAAATAAGGATTTCCTTTTTTTTCACTCACTTTGATGCACTTAGCTTTTTTTCTGCTTAGACCAGGGGTGTCACCCTCGTTTTAGATTGCGGGCTAAATGCGTGGAGAAAAGTCCATTCCTAAATAGGCCGTCTAATAAAATCATGGTATATATTTATATAACTTTCAAACAACAACTTTAAATTTATTAGTAATATTTTTTACTGTCCAAAATAGTAAAAGCACAATATCACTCTTAATCATAAAACTTTAACATTACTAATAATCATAAAACATTTAAAAACATTCATTTACTAAAAAATTCGGCTCATTTTTTATCGTATACAAAGTAATCTCACAGGCCGGATTAACCCCTTTTGAGGGCCAGAACTGGTGGTATGTTTGACACCCCTGTCTTAGACAACCCTTTAACCTGTATAAACACTGTAAACAACAATGGTTAACAATTGAAAGTTTTTTAATTGCTTTTTCTTTGTGTCAATGTTAAATAGGATAACGTTTTGGGAGGACAATTTTTATGGATAATAATCTTATTGATGGTGGTAAGTTTGGGGGTGCAAAATGTTTTCTCTTTCCTTTGCAAACTAGTACAAAATGAGAAGCACTGGTCTAAACAATAGCCAGTTGCCAACCATCATAGTCCATCTACTGCTTTAAAGATAGCGCTACAACTAACTCACGCATGGCTCATTGTACCCATATTTATTGTAAAGGCAGAATTCTTCCTCTTATTTGGTGATTTGCTGGTGTGTTGTACAGTATAGACATACAGTATTATGTCGGTTAAGATACCGTAAGAGAAGTGCATGTTTGCATATGTCTTCTTCCATGGGAGCCCAGGGCAGCATGCTTAGCCCGAGGCACGGCAGTGTAAACAGATCTTATGCAGGACCACCAAATCCATACTCAGTAGAGATTCATGGACCATGCAAGGTTCAAGCTACCGCAGCACTGACAACATCCATGATGACTATTGATCAAGCAACGATTCCCGGCGCCATACAAATGTGATTAGATAAGTTACGACTGAAAAGTGCTACTTCCACTCGGCTGACCCTGTCGGTGGGCTGTGCTCATTTTCAATTGTAAATGTCAGACTGTCTTCATAATACATCATGCTGCATCTCCAAACAATTCAGAGAGAATATCATCTGTAGAGGGTGGCACTATCTCCCGAATGCGCGTAAGATACTGAATATTGCGCTTGCATTTCAGGTATGGAAATAGCAGCCATACATTATTGGCACAATGATTTTATCAAGGCTGCTGTTTTTTTTTTTTTTTCTGTAATGATTCTTCCTTGTTGAAAGAATATAACTTCCAATCCCTTGCATAGTAAAATTTGTTTAAGGCACTGTTAATAGATATTTTCTATGCAATGATAAATCAAAGAGGTAGTCTTACATTAGGACAAACTGCAGCTTCATAATCAGGTCCTCTGAATTTTTTGTAAATGTCTTGATCTTTATAGTGTTGAAAAGTTTTTTTTTTTCCGTCTCAGTTGCTGTCATTGGCATACCGATATATATATATATATATATATATATATATATATATATATATATATATATATATATATATATATATATATATATATATATATATATATATATATATATATATATATATGTGTGTGTGTGTGTGTGTGTGTGTGTGTGTGTGTGTATTATGGAACTGTCTCTAAAAATAGCATAATCATTGTAAAATAAACACACACTGGATAAACAGGCGCCAAAGAAGAAAATTAATTAGCCATGCCGAACGGGTAAACGCAGCTATACATCAAGTTCAAGTATAAACAATAACAAGAATGATGCAATGCTGGAGAGCAATTCCTGATTACACACCATGCTGACATCTCACAATCCATCCTGACATCGAACATGGGAAATGAAGACGAGGAAATACTCTTTTCAGAAAAATGATGGCATTGGATTTAATAACGGCACACATGATGGCGATGGGTAGGTAAACACTTCGAGACAGAAAGGAAGAAAATAATTATGGGGCTTTTTAGCAGTCCTTTGCCACGTGCCAGGGCAAATTCATGCCTCTGCACCTCTGTCTGCCTGACTAAAGACACGGTGTCTGTGGATGCTAATGCTACCCACCTGGGCATTCGGCCAAAGGCATTAAGTGGAATTGAATTCCACCAAACTAGCTTTAATCAGCAGCTTTTTAAGGTTAGAATTACTCTCCCTCTACTCCAGCCCACTGGCCAAGGTTAAAGCAGACAGACGGGGGCTGGGCTAGACTAATGGGATGCTAGGTGCGTGGACGGGATGGGGGGGGGGGGGGGGGGGGCATGCCAAGGAGCATACTGTAAACAGAAGCATGGATTCATCAGCTAAAAATGCATGTCAGACTCAAAAAGCCACAAATGTCGCCAGTGAGCTAATTTTACAGAACAAATTAGGTTAGCTATATGGTACAAATCTGACATGATCCTTATAGACAACACAAGAAAAATATTAATTTATGTACAAAAATACAGTACATCTAAGAAATATGCTGTGACTCACAGTATGACTTGAGTTAGGGCTGGCAAAAAATGTTGATCAAGTCAGGGAGAAATTTCCGCCTTGGCCTAGCTGAAAAAATGTTTGCACCATTGCTTTCTACATGGACTTTTCATGCAGACACGTGGTGTTGCAATGTGGCTATCACAACGTTGTGCTCATTTCCAATTACACAAGCTTGACAAAGTAATATTGAAATATTGCAAAGTGGACCTGGGATAGCGCAGTTTCACTTCAACTGTTACACATAAAGAACTTGTATTGTATGCCATTCTGCTCATCAAGAAGAAGCAGCAGCAAAACAAACCAAGACTAAGAGGTAATAAGTTAGTAAAATGCACATATTACATTGTGTATGTGTGAACTAATTATACTGGTGTTTTGTGATCTTAAATGGGAATTGTTAGTGCACTAATGCTCGTCATAATGTTTAGCATGAGTAAATTTTGTTGGTGTCCCATAATTCATATGCATAGAAGGTAATAAACAATGAGTATATCCACTTACGGTACTTTATACGTTCATTAATCGATGAATACCTAAATAAACAAATACATGAATGAATATAAATATTATGTTTAATGGTCCGATGACTCGAATATTTGATGAATTGAGAGCATGACTAATTTGAAAAAGATTAAATAATGACAGCCCTAGCTGGAGTGGCATTTTTAGATGGTGTTCACACCATGAGCTTTTGTCTGCAAACTACCGCAAAACATAAACTTTATTGATAGTAGCGAATACATACTTTCTTTGTTGTTATTGAGTGATAGGTGCCCTAAAATGTCAGACTTCTAATGTGTTGGCATTTCTCTATCCTAGTCAATTTTACAAGTCAAAATTAACTACCACACTTTAGACAGTACAGTCTTCATCACTGTGATTTGCAGGGATCTGTTATTGATTACATTAGTTTACCAACCTGGATTTCATAAACATGTGGGCAAAACTTGCTTTTGGTGGCAGTAAACTACTGCATACTATATGATGACTACAAAGATCCATGGCAAGAAATGCGTTAAATTTACTTTAAATTGCCCTTGTGTTTACTTTTTCTATGGTGTGTCTGGAGTCAAGAGGCTTGCACTAAGTCTATGGGAATGTTAAAGTCAGTGTGTGGTGAAAAAAAAAAAAAAAACTTTGGGAGAGGCTGTTATCCAATACGATAGCGTGTGATCCAGGGTCGCCATAGCAATAACAGAGACATTAACAGCCAGTACAGCAGCAACAAGATTTAAACACTATATATCCGTTATTTTATTTATGGTAAACTACTACACATTGCTGCTGTCGTAACTAGTGGTTGTCAGGGACTTACAAAAGTTTCAACATTCATCTTCATTTATATTTCCACAGTTTCACCCCCCTCCCCTACTCCTCTCCATGTTCACTGGAAAAACACAGCTAGAGTGCACTTGACTAAAATGAAAACGTTGATAAAATGGAAAGGTGAAATTGCTGGACAAGTGAATGTATCACACTGCCTCATATACTTTCTAAAGAGCCAGGAGAGGACTCGCCTTGACCTGCAGTCAACACATTGATGATGATCCGCAAAGCAAATCTTCATAAAGCTTGCAGCACTTCTGCCAGGCACACAAAAGTTAAACATTTTATTGCAATAACATGCCAAGCGGAGACCTGAGCAGGATCTTTTCTCTTTGCCTTAGTCTCGATTTGATTGCTCCTCTTCAATTCTTGTTTGCATCATTTTCAAAAAGCCAAACATGTACATAAGGATTTTGTAGAAGATGGCGTGCTCTTGTTCCATTTGCATCAAAAATATTTTGGTTCGGGTGTTCTTTGGTCCAAGGTATTCCGGATCCAAAGTCAAAACATTGAGAAAAAAATCTCTAAGGTACTCCAATTTAAAATGTCTTTATTATTAGGATACGTTCTACATGGACACATTAAAAACAAAGCCCACGGATGGCGGCATGAGTGCCTTCCTTCACGAAGACAGAGAGACATTTATGTCCAAGATGTAGGTAAGGACAGGTGGTGGTAATTAGTCCTGAAACTTGCCTCACTGCTGGCTCCGCCTCTCACATGGCTCCCAGCACAAGGCAGTCATCACTCAAAATGCAACATCACAAATTAAAATGCATTTGAAATGCATGCATGTTCCAGTCATTAAAAGAACATACAACCCACATACAGGCACAGAGTGTACAAGGAATGAAGGGATAGAGCCAAGCAAGGCTCGAAACAATCACAAAACACAAATACAAAAAAAGGTGTATAATCTATTTCCTCATTCAAACCCGGAAACAGGGTTTGTCACCTCCACGAATTGGTGTTGGTATTATTTCAACACCCTGGATCCTTGAAGGCTTGAAGGATCAAGGCGGTGTACCTTCGTGTAGTGCTTAGCCATGGGGTAATCCTCATTCTTCACTCGAATCGCATTCTTGTTTGCATCATTTCCAAAAAGCCAACCACGTACATAAGGAGCTTTCATCATTACGACCGGTAATTCTCTATGGCCGTAATCACCTGTAAACTGGTACCTGCACTATAGAGTTACATATCAATACAGTATATTTTCTAGGGATCAGAATTAAACATTAAAATAAATTTTTAATTGCGGGCTCTATAAATGTTGATCCTGAACGCATACCGATACTGCAACTCATAAATTTAACGACCAATATCAAAAATGTACACATACATTAATTTTATTCACCACTTTATATGACAGGTTGTAAACGCATGTTGATTACATGCACATAGTCATAAAGCAGGTTGAAACTGGCACTTCAACTTCAAACATCTTAATGAGCATCTCACCTATGAACTGTTCTTCTAAAGCAGAAAAAGGATGACTTGTTTGCATTAAAAAATAGTAAGCATATTGCATATACTTAAAACACATTAATTATTTTATTTCTTAGTTCATTTATTCATTCATTATTGGGTATAGCAGTAAAAATAACACAGTTGGTCTGCCTGGCTTTTTTAGCATGATGGATAACAGCTGTGTATGGGCTAATCCATATTGTATGCTTATCGAAAAACAACAACAAAAAAAAAACATTAGCGTATGATATTTAGATACCAAATTGCAAGAACTAAATTTCATATTCATAAACGTTCCTGGGAGAAGCCACCACCAATTGTCTCAGTACGATGCTCAATGCAGACTTGAAAGTCGCCATAGGTCATGTGGAAAGACTCCTTGTGACTGGCTCCAACTCAGAAGTAAGACCTTCAAAAGCCTAAACATTTCAAAGTTTTACATGAAATATTACCCCAACACTTCTGATTTTGTTTTCACTGCGCTGGCAAGGTTTTATATGATGGCTTGCACCTTCCTTTCAGAAATGCTAATTAGGGAAAAGAAAACCAAACAATCGCCACAATTGATCTCAGCTTTGATAATTACATTTCATGTGATAAAGTCATTTATTTGCATACATTTTATTCCGCTAGAATGCAAAAAAAAAAGAACTGTGCAGCAATTTTGTACTGAACTAATTTTGCTCTGCCCAAACAGTAGATTGGCTTCCACATCTGTTTGCATGAGCACTCAAGTTATAACCGTTTGTGCATGTGGAAACCTTTAGTACTGTAAATTGGGTCCTATATGTTGGGGAGCCGCCAAAGAGATATCAACAAAAAACAGCGACACAGAGACAGAGAGCAATTTACCTGCGCCCACTTGGGGCTATGAACCAATTTATTTCTCTCTACTGACTTTACATTTACAAGGTGCCTCATTGTCAATTCCTGGTTCCTTGTACGTTGTAATGCAGGTGGAATGGCGAGAAGGTATGTCATCTAACACACATGCTGAATGAAACTGTGGTGGACAAAAATGTAGGATGCAACTGATTCATTCTTGACTTGCAGATATTTTTAGTCTTCTCACTGACTTTAGGGAGAGCCATAGGCTTAGCGCTGTATGCCGGGTTAGCAATGTAGTTGATGTACGAGAACAAGACTGTACACCTTCAGGAGATTGATCTATAATAATAATGGACAGTATTGCAGCTAACAAAGTGCTCCTTTGAATCCCCCAAACACACACACCATCTTGTGACCACCCTCACGCCACAACCCGAGTGCTTATATCTAATTACGTCTCGCGAACACAAAACTAATAGTAAATGAGGGATAGATCATTGCGAGGGAGTGATATAATCTGCCTTGGGGTTGGGAGGGGGGGATATGTTATGGCCCTCGTCATAACAATTTTAGAGACCACAATTCCAGTGCACTTATGAGTCCGAATGTACCCAGCAGTGCAGACTCCGAGTGCACATTGGCACTCTTAGCAGACTTCAACATACTCAAATGTCAGCTAAAACAAGCATCACATGTAGGACTTTTACCGCATAATAAATGTGAAACCTGATTCTACGAGAACACCTTTTAAACTTGGATTCTCTTAGCAGTGGTGAGAAAAGTGGCACTGTTTGGAAAAGGGGAGCGTGTCCTCTGCATTAATGAGATGACACACACCCACATGCAGGCACCCTGCTAAAGATGACATCACAGCGTCTGTGTTGCGGGTCATACCAGGCAGACGCTGTGCCTTATTGTAAGTGAGCGCTCAGACTTGTAACGCCACACACTTCTGTTAGGGCTGATTAGCAGAGGGTCATGTCTGCGCCCCCCGTTGTGATCTATAGGCACTTCAAATTTCCAATATATCCAGTGTGAGCAAGGCAGAGCGCAGTGGGACTGTAAATCACAACGAGCCTCACCGAGCAGTGGCGGAAATATGATGGATGGAACGCGAGGAAGCTAGTGAGCGACATGGTTTGTATGGAAACATGAAGCAGGGAGAGAAATTGAGGGGGTGGGGGATTAGGAAGGGAATGAGGTGATAGGACAGGGAGCAGGGCACATCTAGGGGGGAGAGGAGCACAGAACAGGCAGACATCAGAGAGAGGATGAGGAGAAGAGATACGATTACTGGGGAAACGACGAGAAAAAAAAAAACATTTTTGCCGGGGAGAAAGAGTCACAGAGTGTTGGGAAGAAAGGGAGTCGGAGAAGAGAGAGAAGGAGGATAGAATGAGTGCTAACAGGGAGCCCAAAACCAGTACTGAGGCGTTATCCTTCACAGGCGGCGAAGCAACAATCGCAAACACATTTTCTCTCACCCTGGCCCTATGAGAGATAAAAAAGCAATTTGTATTCTATTCCTATTCAGAGTCGCTTGGCCTGTTTCTCTGCCTGCATATTTGTAAACACAGCTTTGTCAGAGCAGCTTAATCTTCCCAACACAAACAGAGAGTACAGGAAGGGGGGGCACAAAGGGTGAGCGGGGCAAGCAAAGGAGAGGAGAATGAAAGAGAACGGGGAGAGGAAACAGGAGAGGATGCAAGACGGGGTCACCCGAGATGCCGGGCCTGGACATCGGGCATCACAAGACGTTTTGGTCACGGCTGGCACGGGATGCTCGCATGTCCAGTCCCACTATGCCACACGCACATTGAAACGTTTGGACTATCCTCGACATCCTGAGCCTGGGTCTGTCATCCAATCTTCAACCATCACTGCTTCTTGCCCAAACAACCTGTGCCTTTACATGCAAACTGAATAATACAATCAACACCCAATACCCAATTGCTTTCAGGCTCAGAATTAACATAGATGAACATGGTGGGACAAATACAAAAAAACAAAACAAAACAAAAAAAACAAAACAAAGTATTTGTCAAAATGGGATGTCCCAATCACATTTTTTTGCACCCATGATTCTATCAGGTAATATATACATTTTTTTCTCAAATCAAACACTACCACAAGCCTGATCCAGCATTGTCTGTTTATTTTGAACTATGAACTATTAATGTGGTGTAAATAGCAATTTAGAACAATCCAACATATTCTTTCAAGATGTGGGTGTTGTCCAGCATTGACGCATCAAGAAAGTCAAGGTGTTTTTCTTCAGACGCTATTGATGAATACAGCGTACATTGGAGTAAGCCTGCACTGCTTACAGTAAGCCACAATAGCAAGTTTGTGTTCCGACTTATTGCCACCTATTAAATAGCTTTGTCAACTCGTAGTTTTATTCATTGCTTCACTCATGTCTCTTAGATTCACACTACCATCCGTATACTTGTGCGCACGCAACATCATCCATTCTCTGCCTTAGAAGTGAAAAGGAAAGGCACCAAGTGGCAGGACGCGCACACCACCATGACTGCCTATACATTAAAGCCAAGTGTGAGCCACAGGGCAGTGGATGGGGTGACACGCTTGGAAGCAGTATTCGTGCACATTCGCTCACAGGGGCATGAAATTGAGCTGAACATTACCTGACAATACACACACTGCATGAAACAGCACCGATCTACCAAACCCACACTCCATATCCTCCGTATCACACTGTATCTATTTGTACATAGCGTGAGATGACTTGATTGTAGCCCCCAGTGCCCAATTAAGGACTGCTGGCTGGTCCATCTACCCTCGATATTACAGGGAAAACAGAGCAGTAACAACTCTCGTCAGTTTCTTTCGCAACTGTCCAGGGTCACCCTCGAATCTGGCAACACCTTGCGCACTCAATGTGGAGATTAGATTAGAGATCAGAGGAAATGACAATAATGACCACAGAGGTATGACTAAGCACTAAACCAGCCAAACTATATTCTGCCTCCAAAAACGGGGACAACGCGCCAACTTCATTAAACCAAATGAACTCAAACTTGGTACCCGGCTGTCAGTAAAAACTATCGTAGTAACCACACACAAACATTTTTTTTTCCTTATGCTCGCTGCCCTAATTTCTACAAAACAACTAGCGTGCAATATCGCTCTGTATTCCAAAGCAGACAGCATCCAGTAAAACGCTTTAACATGTTCATGTCGCCAAGGCTGGAGCTCATAGTTGAGTCCGTGCGGGGGGTACAGAGGCCTGCAGATACAAACTAGCACAAAAAAGACAGATTTGGAGAGAAAGGCGGCACGGCAGAGTGACAGCGTGGCAGGCTAACGTGAAGGCACGGAGAGCAGCAGGCAGACGGAGCCGCCTGAATGCCCCCGGGCGGCCCTCTGATGAAGACAGTGGGGAAGGCGAGTGAAAGGGTCCACGGTATGTGCAGACTTACGACGAACGGCGAGGGATGGAAGTGGCCGGGGATGGTGGCTGGGGGATGCAGGCAAGGGAGCAAGAGAAGAAGAAAGCGGGCAGAGAGGGGAGGGAAAAAAATCAGCCAGCGAGCCAAAAAGAAGGAAAGAAAAGCAAATGAAAAGTGACACTTTAATTCAGAGGGCTTCTTCTGCCTGAGTTATTATGAGATGTTTGTAAGCTGGCTTGTTCATGCCTCTCAGCTGCGCTCACGCCTGGCTCCCCTTTCACTGAAGGAACCTGTGGCGCGAACCCGCTTGCACGGAAGCCGGAGAACAAGGGACGGCACAGTGCCGCGTTCCTCTGCTTTGATCCACCCACTGTCATCTTCCTATGCAAACTGATACGCACAATGTCTCTTCTAGTCTTGTTGCTACTATCGTATGGATAAAGGCCTCCAAACTCTTGCTCAAAAATGGGAGGCAAAGGTAATATATTTGACTTTGAGAACTACTTTTGAACAGTTTGACCTACGGGAACCTGACAATAGTGTGGATGTTGACTGAAAATTGTTCAGCAAACAGAGCCTAACTGAAAAATATAGAAAATACGCTAGGAAACAGACCAAAATAATTTGACACCTTAAAAGGAAGGCCATCCAAGGGTTTTCAGTCTGCTACTGAACGGAATTTCAACGTTTCAGAACGCAGGTACAAGTACAGGCAGGAATGAATGGAAAAGGTTGGGGTCCTGAGTGAAGAGGATTCTGTTTGCCAAGCTGAATGTGTGGATCCACATAAGTGGGTGCCACACAGACAAAAAACAGACTCTCAAGACTAAATAAAAAGCTTTCCCACCAGTTGGGCTGCTTTGTGAGTGCATCTTTTTTTCCCTCCGTTTAGCCAATGTTAGCAATAGTGCTGGGTAGTGTGAATTGAAAATGTATTGCGATATATTATTCTTTCATAGAAGTCACACATCATTGACATTTTAACTATGAGAACACATTACATTTTTTTTTAATCCCAGCACGTCCATTTTTATTTATTTATTTCGTAAGCATGCCCTTGACTGTGTTGATATGTATGTCTCCAACGGTTAGAATGATTAACAAAGACAATTTGATAAAAGATCAGTTTGAAGATGTATCCTACATAATTTAAGATGCATACTTGGAAATACACATACGGAACCAAAACCAGGTCAGACAAGAAAACCAAATTGATAATATAAATGTATTTATCAAAAACTTTTACATAATGAAATATGACAAAAATAACAAAAATATGGCACGGTAACTGAACGTCGTATTGCGTCACTCCGTTTTGCAATATATCGATATATTGATATTACCGGCCAACTCCGGCCAACATTTGTTAAAATCCAACCAACATATTTTTTTTTTAAATAGATATTTGTAGTTCTAGTCATCACTATTTACATAAGGACCGCTATAAAGTTGAGAGCAGTATTCTTTATTTTAGCGACGGAAAGTAAAGGAGGACACCTTTGCCAAAGTAATTCAAATCACATTTTGGATGTCAGTTTTTGTCACGTGTGCAGCCTAGGTGTTTCTGGCTTGTATGTCAATTGTGAATAATAATGGAAATAAAAAGGAAAAAGGTAAGTTGACTGCCAAGCGTAAATAACATAAGGAGAAGGAAGAGAGGGTGTGTGGAGTGAGGGGCTTCCGCTCGCTGCACAGGTTTCATGACTTTGGACGACGATCGGTGATCGGTTTGGGAGTTACAATGACTAGTTATTGTACACATTTGAGTTCACCCACCTAACACACACACACACACAAAACACCATCAAAAATATTGCAAAACAAGAAGAATTTACCTTAGTCTATGGCTTCTTTCTATCCGCTGGATGCGTTGTATTGATGCATGTTGTGGATGGAGTAAGATCGTTGTCTAAAAGACTTATGCATGTTTAACAATTCGTATGAGTATGACTAAATTGTGTTGAGTTTGAATTGTTTTTGTATGAGTACGCCTCTAAATTACGTCCAGTTAACAAATTGAAAACTTGTGAGCGCAATGTATTCTGAATACAACTCTGGTATCTTGTATGATTTCACGTATTTGCATGTATCTCTCCTTTGGATTTGTGGATCTTATCCTTTGGATTTGAGTTGAATATGCAAATTAAGATTATGTCACACCAATTTACCAGGCAAAGTAAGTCGATCTAAGAGTCATTCGTGCCGCGCACATGTAAAACAGAAAAAAAAAAAAAAAACGGCAGTATTGAATCCGAACTGAATGCCAAACAGAAGCTTTTAATAGCTCATCAGGCTTTAGTCTTAAGGATAATGTATCCATATTTTTAGTGATGCTCAAATTAAGTTTTTTGGGGGGGCACTTGGCAACAATTTCTTGGAAAATTGCATCGTTTTGGGAAGCTTTTGTTACAGCTAGTGACCCCTGCTGGCAGAAGCAAGCCCCCTTCTCTTTGAAATGCACACACGGGCACTTGAGTGGAATCCTATTACAAAATGAAGATTAATTTCTTACAATTGTTACTATTATCTTATTTATCGTTTACTTATTTATGTTGTGGTTATGTGGCAGTTAATCTCTTAAAAACGTCATGATGGACCACTTTATAATGTATATTAATGATTGTCAAACAATATATGAATTTGGAGTCACGGTCATTAGCTTAAGTCATTAGCTTTAAAGCTATCATAAGATAATCATAAGCCTGTCGGTCCAATTTCATAAAATAATTTACAAATAAATTGGACGTTCATGTTGCAAACTATCAGCCGTTGATGTATGGAGATCACTGTCAAAAACTCGTATTCAATCTACTCTGCACCCATCAGTTTTCAATTCGTAATCTTAACACAATTTAGAGTGGTACTCATTCGTTGAACTCATTGTTAAACATGCATATGTCTTTTCGACAGCGATCTTACTCCATAGTTGTATGTGTGGATCGCTGTCCTGCATTCTACTTGACTGGTAAGAGTTGTGTTTTCATTTCTGTATGTCCGCGGACGCCTGGGATAACTAACCAGTATTGACATGTTTGCCCAAGTTTTGTAGATTCTGCCCCGAAAACAATGATGAATTGTGTTTGTATTGGCTCACTCTCTCGCTCGCTTGGCGCATGATTTCAAAGTATGGTCTCTCTGTAACACTGTCGAGAGCATGTTGCATGTATGTAACACTAGTAAACGGCAACTCAAAATAATCCACTATGCATCTTGAAATCATAATGCAGTACAAACAAGCCAAATTAGAGTTAGGCGACGTATGTAATGACAAATACTAAAGGAACAAGAACGCAGGACAAAGTCAATGTGTGAATAAGAGAGCAGGGATGTGTTCAGATCTATCAACAGGGGTCGTAAGATATAGCATCACTTCAGTCTCTCAACAGCAAATATACAGGCATCCTTTGTTATATCCTTTACCGTCTTAGGCCCAAGAACCTTTTCTGTCCTCGGCCGGAATCGACATTCAAGATAAAATAATGCAGCCATTTTTAGACATTAGTTGCCCAAATCTGTGTGTTATTTTTAGACGGATGGGCTCTTTGTCCCCATTTTCTCCTGAAACTTCAAGGTTATAAATGGTGAAGAATAAATCTAAAATGCCAACGTCAAACACGTCTCCATGTTTGCCTTGTGTACCGTTTCCCCCCTCGCCGAGATGTTCGAGTCCAGTGCTTGATTTATTTGCAGCAAGCGCCATTAATCCTGCGTCCATGCATGCCTCTGCTGAATAATTGATCTCTGTACTACTGTAACTAAATCCGTCAAAAACAATGACAACCTGCCTCTTTCTCGGTCCCCTTACATCTACCCCTTCTTCTTCCATTGCAAACATCTTTACCACTCTAGCTGCCTTTAAAAGTCCACTTTGTTTTGCGCAGTCTAATTATTCAAGTGACTTTTTCCTCCAGACTGTGGGATACTGTTCAACCACAAGGGGGCGTCTCTTCCTGCTTGTTCGTGAGAATTCAGAACCCAGCGAATACAGCGCCAGTCAAAAGTTTGGAAACACCCTCCCATTCATTATTTTTCCGTTAAATATTTCTTGAATTGTCGATTGCTATATAGGCCATCGCCATTTTGATTGAAAAATATGAAAATACTGTGACCGGTGCTGCACATGAAATGAAATTGACCTGGATGTGAATGGTCAGGTGGTAGAGGATGCTCAGAAGACCTCAAAAAGCAGAAGCTCAGGATGCATAAGTGGATTGCAACAGCCATCCATTCCTCCCTGCTGCTTGTCTGACTTTTGTTTTTGTTTTCTGCCTACTACATTTCAAGTAATAAGTATAGTTATCTCCCAAAATGCCACATGCTATAAATCAGAGGGAAATAGAGCTGTCATCTCAGCAAACAATAGCACCAGTTATCATTAAAATGTTCTTCAGTTGCAATGCAGGCTCAGCCATGCATACTGATGAGTATGAAACACACGTGACCACACGGGATTGAAAAGAAAAAAACGAATTGAAATAGGTCTATTGCTGGCGTTGTTGTTAAAAATACAGATTGTGCACAGGATTGACTCCGTTTTTCGTTCACTATGTTGAAAACGGATGTTGTGTCAAACTTTCCTGAATACACATGTACATACATACTTCTGTTTCTTGAAATGCAAAAAAGGGCAATGTGCTTCTGGCATTTCAGAGTAAAACCAGAGCTCAGCTGAGCAGGAGGAAAAGAGCCACAAGACACTGAGCTATGTCGTCACCCTCAGACTGTAGTGTGTGAATAATGGCTTCACAAATAGCAGTCTGATTATGATATTTGAGCCTTTTAATGACTTCTTGTGACAAATGGTGCACAGTCACACAATCATTCAATCATAACATGTGGGCCCAAGTGACATCATGAAGATTTAGGTCAGTGATTGGAAAACGAGCTCCAGATTTGATTGCAGAGATGACATTGTTCAATGTCATGAGTGTGATGTGAACATTTTGCATCGTTTGTCACTTACTGCTCTCGGTTGGTCCCGACATCCGGTAGAATGTCAAGTCAGCTATGTGCCAACATCATCAGCTTCATGACATATAATGGATCATATACCACGGCAAGAAATTTTAGTCTCTATGTTCCCAGATTCTTAGTAAACGTGATGGATCCAAAATATGTGCACACGTGTTTCTCCTTTTGGCTTTTACCTTCAGGGGTCGCCACAGCGAATCAACTGCCTCCACCTAAGCACGTTCCCTGCATCCTTTCTTTCTTTCAAACCACTTTCATGTCCTCTTACACAACACCTATAATCTATCTCTTTGGTCTTCCGCTAGACTTCCTGCCTGGCAATTCAAAATTCAGCATCCTTCTACCTATACATTCACTATCTTGTCTCTGGACATGCCCGAACCATCTCAGTCTGGCCTCGCTGACTTTATCTCCCAAAACGCTAACACGTGTCGCCCCTCTGATGTATTCATTCCTGACCCGATCCATCTTGATCACTCCCTAAGAGAACCTCAGCATCTTCATCTCTGCTACCTCCAGCTCTGCCTCCCGTCTTTTTCCCAGTGGCACTCTCTCCAGGCCAAACAACATCGCAGGCCTCATCACAGACTTGTACACCTTTCCTGTCATTTTAGCCGAAACTCTTCTATCACATATCACACCCAACACGTTTCGCCACTTACCTGTTCCAGCCTGCCTGCACTCGCTTCTTTAAAATGATGTTTTGTGAGAATACTGAAATATTTGTTTCTCTTTTATTTAGCCTTATAATTACTGTAAAGCAAATTCTGTAACTTTGAGCCTGGCAAAAATGACAAAACACACTTTAGCTATCCTGCATATCTACACATTACTTACTTATAATGTCTTAGCCAGTACTACTACTATAACGTGGAGTTAGCTATGCCAACATGCCAAAAATGAATTTAGTTTGAACACCATCACGTAGCAGTGCGTAGTTCATTCCAATATACAGTACTGGTCTATGAGCATAGCTTTTTATACCGAAACAAACAGTATACTTTTGCTTTCCTTTTTGAATATTTTATAAACATCCGACAGGTACGCTTGAGTAGAGAGAAAAGTCTAAGATTAAGTATTTTATTAATAAGACTCCTAATACTCATTAATTAAGTGTATACAGAAAAATCTAAGACTCAATCTAAGACTTAAACTCATATGAAAGCAGTACACTTTCTACTTGTTTCTGCCTAATACTTTGTGTAGTCTATTAAGGACCATTTACAGAAAAAGCAAATGTTATGAAATCATGCTTATGTTTAACGTATAGGATGTACACCACTAGTATAATATCATAATATTATCGTCATTGCATGGACAATGCCACAATGACACCATGGGATATACAGTATTATTGTCATTGCAGGCTTTAGGCAGACATGCTTCAATACTTCAAAAATGTAAAGATGTAGAAATATTTGTGATATTTGATAGAGAAACAGGAGACCCTGGAGAAAACACACACAAGCATTGGGAGAAAAGGCACACTCCACACAGGAGGCGGAATCAAACCCGCTACCTCTACACCCTGAGGTGGACATGCTAACCACTGTGCGACCATTCCGTCCAAGCATCAACCCAAGCTGAAGTTGCTAAAAACTGTCCTCCAGTATGCTAGCCGCTGGAATGAACCGCCGTCTTTTTGGTCTAAACTATGCTTTCCATAGGTGTATTCATAAGTGATGCTGGATGAGGTAATTTATACTGCGGCCACAAAGAGGCCTGCAACCATACACTGCAGTGAGGCTCATAAAATGTTGGTCCAGCATTTTTAGGGTGTATAGCGTTGAAAGTACAGAGTTTATTAAGGAGGGTATGGGGGGGGGGGGACACGGGAAATGACAAGCTGTTTAATCTGAGCGAGCTGAGCTGAGTGATCCTATCTAATCAAAACATACGCCTCCTTAATTATAGCTCAGTTTTCATCCGATAAACAAGTGTTGTCTGTCGACGCTTTGTGATACCTTCATCGCGCCTGCCAGAGCTCCACAGCTCAGCTCAGTCTCTCTTGAGTTGCTTTATACATCATTGGCACCGGTGTCCGTCTCATTTCCCTGTGCTACATACGGACAGAAATGTTCCATCAGCTCTCTTTCCCGATCCCCCAGTGCTGTGCCCTATCTCATTATGTGGGCGAGATGTTTGGGGTCTCCCAGTGCCAGCCTGTCACACTGTCAGTGAACATAATGCTTCTCAGTGGGTACACAGCTACTGCGGTTTGTGTGGTTGTGAGTGTATGGGAATAGGGGTGTGTACGTCGCACTCCATCTTGTGTTCCTTTCACACACTATTAGAATCCAGAGGTTGTCAAAATCAAATATCATTGGGTCCCCTTGACTGATGTAAATACAGTGTTTTGATTTGACAATGTCTTTTAAATTTGTGTCCATTGCACAGGGTGAAATTTAATTAAGGTGCCAGCTTTAAACAACTTGGTGACAAGCGAGTGAAAGTGAGATTTGGTAGCCATACTGCACATTAATAAAATATTTGAAGAATAAAAGACTGCAAAAACTTCTGGAAAATGCTTAAATGACATTTAATATAGTTTCTGGCAGACACAAACATGTATGTCATGTTCTCTGAAATCCAAGACATATCTTATGCAATTCCAAACAGCCTCCACTCAGTACCACCACGTGCAGTGCAACATAAAATAAAATGACAATAAGATGTTTTTTAAAGTCACTGTACAAAGACGTGCATTTATGACAAGCTGACTGTCAGAGGTGGAAATAAATCACATTAAGCTCTAAATCACATTTCCAGTTACCAGTCCCCGTACTGTAATTGTTAGTTAAATGCAAAGGTTGGATGTCGTTACTACTGGACAAGCATTGGGCCAATGAATGTTAATCAATAAAACTGATAAAATAAGCAAGACAGAAAGAAATTTTCATTGTTACCCACCATCCTGACGGACTGTTTGCCGCGCTGTACAGCCAGCAAGAGGATTCGGATAAGTAGTAGAATCAATGAATAGGATGCAACTAATTAATTCACTGCCTGTGATCTGTATTCAATAATTCATAATTTTACAGTCAATGCCCAAATGAGCAAAGCAAGGTACAAAAAATTACCTGGATGTCATTTTTTATACAAAACCTAGTCACAGTTTGTCTAAAAAATCAGAATCATAAATTTACAATGGACGGGGGTCACTGTCTGGGCTTGCGCAAACCCGTGTCAATCCACGTGACTCCAAGTCCAATACTGCTCCATACTGTTGGTATAGTTACAGCTTCTCTATTTCTGAAATGCGTAAAGACTCAAGTCTTTACATAGCGTTTTCATCATTTAAAACTGTCAGCATGAAACTTTATCACAGCCGGCCCCCTAATATTATAGTCTACTTTGGTAGTAGATCCAGGATCATCATGAAGATGATTGTATAATGCGTCAGTTGTGCATCTATATGAATTGAAAGCTTTAAGATACAATTATGAAATGGCCTTGAGTGTTATAAGTCAGTGTTTGACACGGTAACACATCTGACTGCACTCATTCTGGTCAGTGAACATTCTTCTTCGATATTTGTTCCTATTTCGCATTAGTATCAAATACGATCTGAAAATTACTATGTCACTATATACGTCTACTGCTGATGACAATAATACTTAGCTTATTAAGTCGGATCGTTATTACAGTAGCGTGACAGACGCATTTGTATTTTCTTGAATGTAAATAAAGACAAGCTTTAATGACCATAGTGAGAAAGTATAAGACAGTCCAAAGGAGAGTGAGGAAGGGAGGAGTGTGTTAATGAGTGTGTGATGTGCTGATGTCCCTGTGTTTGTTCCATAATAGAGTGTTGCCATGCAGCGCCGACACCTCAGGTGGGTGATTAGCGGTAATTATGTAATTACACAAAATATGATAATAAACAGCACAGAGGGAACCAGCTCCATCATCTTATTTGCAGCCACTCATATGTAAGTGTATACTAGTGTTAATTTGAGTAAGTGGAAACACGTAGTAAATGTGAGAGAGAGAGAGAGAGAGAGAGAGAGAGAGAGAGAGAGAGAGAGAGAGAGAGAGAGAGAGAGAGAGAGAGAGAACGAGGGATGTGCAAGGCCGGTCCAAGCTGATGCAAAAAGTAATGGAACACTCACACATGTCCTCCACCCGCACCTGTGAGTAAAAACCGATTTGCTCCCTGACAAACAGTAACGGCCAATAAAACAAGTGCTGAGTCGCTCCCAAAGGCAGCAGAGGGAAGCGGGGGACAAATGAACACAAACTGGGAGTAAAAAGCTTTTCTCAGGAGGATTTGGCCTTTTCTGTAGTTGTCACACTCCCTCTTGCTTAAATGAAGAACACTACATGTGAAAGACTGTGCAATTGTCCAGATTATCTGCCAGGCCTCCGCTACAAGGAAAACCAATGCAAGTAAAGATATTGGAGTGCATGTGATCTTGCCTATTTACCTCCGAGACAAAAATCCAACGAGAGAAATGATGCTATTCTTGATAAAGGCTCTTGATGAAGGCTTTTCCCGCGTTCGTCACTTCTGGTTCTCGGCTCTTCTTGTGCGCTAATCTGCCAACTGAACAGCCACTCGGGGTGAAGATTATTCTGTCGGCTCCGACCCAACATGCTGAAATGTACCGAAAGCTTTTTGGAATGCCCCGCGATGAACCCTGATGTTCCGACTGTGTTTTGCCACACCAAGCAGACAGCGCACAATGTGTTCATGACTGCCGATGTTGGCCATGTTCTTGTCTTTGTCTGTATGTCAAGGTGACCTTCAGCCAAAGACTTGGGAAAGATTTGGGAGTTTGCAGCGAGGACAAAATGTGTTGTGGGCAAAAAAATTGGACAGTATACATGAGAGTGAGTGAGAGTAAACCTCAAAAGTGAGGGACCAGCAGGGAATGGAGGAAAGCAATAATTACTGCTATTAAAACCTACTGGAATTCAGGCTTCTCATCAGGTGTAAGATGATCGTATTAGTGGCAGATATTAGGAACTGATCCGTTAATCCCATTTTTGCTGTCAATCTCATGCTCAACGTGTGGACGTACAGTGCACGTCTTTGCAAAGTTAGTCCAACTCAGTGTTATAAAACTTTTACACAGCGAGAATATTAAATTACATTTTTGGTATTATACATTCACTATATACACAAATACACACACAGATATACATACACACACACACACACACACACACACACCCAATACATATAATGTATTGTGTGTCTGTGTACGTGTGCGTGGTATAAAGATTTGTATTTTACTTTCTACTAAGCATCAATACAACACAATACAACACCCAAAAAAATAAATAAATGCCAATCCTTATTTTAATGCAATTCAATTTCACATAGCAAAAACAAAGCCTTTTCCTTAGAATCATCCACCTCTCCCCTGGCATCGCCTCGCGCCCCCTCCAGAGGGGTCTGCCCCACTACTTGCAAAGAACTGCCTTAAGTATTGGTGGCTGGTATTGCAAATCTCCAGGAGTCCCCATGAGACTGGCCTGGAATCGGTATTTACACCTCTGTACTCATGTTTGTGCCTTACATTATCTTTTCATTCTATTTCAAAGAGCCACAAATGGTGCAAAACAAAAGAAAAAAATCATTCACTGAAAAGTCTGCCTGATATGCAGAAATTAATCTACAGTACAAGTTATCGCTGTTACAATCTCACCGGTCTCTCTACACCCTTTGCACCATACAATTACAGCTAACAAGTTTTAACAAAAAAGCCCAAACCAATCGGTCTTCCGGACTATTTTTACCTATTATTGTCTATAAAGGACATGTTTCTTTCAATCTTGAGCAGACCTAACACTGCAAGGTTCCCGTGAAGTCAGTGAAATATGTGCGTGTGTATCTGGGCACCACACATGCCTGCTTCTTTAGTCACACTGTGTTCTTTGACAGTAACTTGCGGTGACCCGTGGCCCTTCCATTTCACAACGGCGCATTATGGTCTCTGTCAGAGGTTGTGCGTGTAGGTGTGTGCATAGCACACCTTTGTGTGTCTGCATGCATGTTGTTTGAACTTTTGAACTGCCTCGCTGCCTCCGTGGCTGTTGGCTGCTGACCTTTGCTGTAAATCACAGTCTGTCAACACACAGGTCAATGGAAAATGTTGCCTTTTTACATGAGCTGTCATATGTTCATTAGTATAAGAGAGTCAGGGTGGAGGCAATGATGCAGATCAGAAATAGTGTGAAAATAATGACATGGCCATCTGAAATTGTCAAAGAGCAAGCATTCAAGAGTCAGTCTGGATTATGCGTAGATTGTCCTGTAAGGTTCTGCGTGGACCTTTGCCTGATTCTTTTATCTTTAATACTCACTTTGCTAATAAGATTACCACGAGACTGCGGGCTCCTCTACTGAACTATTTACAGAAAGATGCCAAAAAGATGGGAGTACACAGCGGTGCAATGTGCAAGACGGTCTGATCTCTCACCAAATGGTTGCAATTCTTATTCTGCCTCGGCCGCCCACCCACACAGAGGGCAGCAATGTCTAACCCAGTGGTTCTCAAAGAGGGGTCCACGGACCCCTGAGGGTCCATGGCCTGACTGCAGGGTGTCAGTGAAATAATTTGGTCTTTTAGTACCGAAAAAACAAAAACGGATGTGTTAATTTCATTTGATTTCGTATTAAATTGTGCAAGCATTCATGACCCTTCAATAAAGCAACCAATTCAACCAGTTTAATGTATTTTTGAAAATGTAATAATTTTGAAATTTGTCAATGCGTTTTGTGCCTACAATTGATTGCCAACCGGGCGATGAAGCCTGCAAAGCTAGAGTGGTATTTTATTTCATAATGCTGTTTTTGAC
Source organism: Hippichthys cyanospilos (assembly GCF_059441005.1). Lineage (NCBI taxonomy): Eukaryota > Metazoa > Chordata > Actinopteri > Syngnathiformes > Syngnathidae > Hippichthys > Hippichthys cyanospilos. Next base: position 25,229,115 of record NC_142370.1, on the reverse strand, counting down.
TGAATAATTGGCACCAAGATGTTTGGTGGAAACTGACCCGGTTTGTTTTAAGGAGGCATGCAATTTGCCATTTTTATTTTCTAAACTTCAGTATAGCTGAAAAGTAACAAATATACGTGTTGTCAAATTGATTCTGTTGGTTAAAAAAAAAGGGCACTTGTGTTTTGCTTAAATGATTTTTTTGTTTTGTTTCTGCAAAGGTTTGCAGTGGGGGTCCTTGGAAAATTCTAAAAGGGGTCACTGACTCCAAAAAGTTTGAGAACCCCTAGTCTCACCCATTTGATTGTTTGACCTTAGGGTCTTCACCAGTTCCAACTAAATTATAAGTACCATGAGTGCAGATACAGACATAATGGTCTAGCTCAAGGCACCTACAATATCTAATAATATGAGCCCGAGAGTCCTTTGTTCAGCATGTCCAGGGTTGAGTTTGAATCAGTTTGTATAATTTTCGTGTTGTTAAGCAGGTTCTCAGAGGTACTGTGCAGGTTCCCTGCCACAGTTAAAAAATGTGTTTGTGAGGTTTATTCAAGACTCCTAATTGCCTTTAGTTGCGAATGGCCTGTTTTTTTTTTAAGTTTCAGTCCTGTGATTGAGTGGTGATCACTCCAGGTAGTACGACACTTCTCAGCCTGAAGCCTGGCATACCGGGTAGCAAGTGTTAAGTTTTAAACTCCAATCCACTGTGTTAATCGCCTGTGACAGAAAGTCAAAGCTTACAAGAGATGTGTTCACACTGTAAGAAGCTGACTGCTCACATTGTGCGTTTGGGTAACTGCTGTTCCATTCAAGCCCATTAGGTGTAGGTAGTGAGTAGTGACATTCCAAACTGATGCCAACAGTTAGAATAATAAAGAAGGCATTTGTGGATTAGGGATGAAAAAATGATGTTTTGTTTAGTTTTTTTAAGAAAAAAAAATGTATTGAATCAGAACGGTTTGACACAAGCTTAAAAGTGCATGTCCAACCTCAGCCAGATAGGATTGAGAGTGAATGGGCGAATGCGTAATGCATCTGGAAGTGTGAGCATCCAATCCAAACAACTTCAGCTGGCCTTCACTCCTGTGATGCTTGTGCTCATATTTGGCTTGAGTTCTACTTGTTCTGAGAAACTGTTTCAGCATAAAACGCTAAGAAAGAAGCAGGCATCACTAGCCTGGGAGGAGATGCCTCTCTCAGCCGCCCTCTATCTCACCATAACACCTGCTTGGTTTCCAGATGAGATTAGGAAGGTGGGGCAGTGGAGGGCACAGGAAGGTGAAGCGCAGGCAGGCTGGGAGCAGGAAGAGAGGCTGATGAGGGTGCAGGAGAGAGATGGGAAGTAGGAGGAGGGCTGTGCACTGAAGATATCAGCCAGGGCCTTAAACCAGGCTCGAGGCAGTCGTTATCGAGGTTTGATTTCTTGCTATGCTGCTGCTCCACATTCTCCACTCATTGTAATGGTTGTCGGGTGTGAAAGTGGAAGCAGGGGCTGCAAGTCAAAGGGATTAGCCACGTCGAGAGAAATAAGTTTACTTTCAGGAGCGCTGATCTTAAACCATTTATCAAAATCAACATCTAAAATACCAGAGGAAAGAAAAAAACAATTGAGCTCCCAAGGGTAAGGGGATGCATGTAAAGTCACGGCCGTACAAATGTTCAACTCACTGCAAAGAGTGTTGAGAAAAGAAAAAAAAAAAAAAGGACATTGCAGAGTATTTTTGTCTTAATCAGATATTGTCACATCTCTGCATTCATGGAGCCAAGATCATTTTTTTACAAGCAGCTGAGAGATGAAGGCCTTTATGAATCTTATTTAAGGCAACAGCATATTGACCTTGTGTTGACAAAGACAAACTACATTTCATATCAGTAAAAACAGTTTTTTCACCGCTGATATTGCTTTATTCCAGGCAAAAAAAATATATCAGTTGACACATTCACATTCCTGAATCCTTGAATAATATCATTTAGAAACAGGGCCGTCTATTTGGGAAAACAATGTAATCTTTTTTTGTTTGCTTGTTTGTTTTTGCCCCATCTTCAAAATAACTCGGCTGAAGTCCCTCAAGAACTGATCAAGTCTAGTTTAGCTTTTAAAGGGTCACACCATGAATAAAAAAGGTTATTGCAGGCTTGTTGTGGTTTTACAGAGTATCATCTCATCTGGTGTGAGAGTCTGTGATAACATATTGGATGTTTATTAGAGCTGAGCTCAATGCCCAGGACTGAGTGCTGCTGTAAAACGCCTAGCCAGAACAGGCAGTCAAGTTAAGTTCGAGCTGACCCAGTCCAGATGCCTTTGGCCTCAATCCCCCATATTTCATCATCAACTCATCCTGAAACGTGTGAGTCATGCCAACAAAGCAACATGTTACAACCCTCAGGCACAAATCTTCTCTTTTATAACCGCAGAGCCCCCCAAACAACTGACTTTTACAAAATAATGATGTTGTATGATGACATACTATACAGACAAAGGTACTGGGCTCTCTGTTGCCATTTTTATGATCCAAACCAAATGTATGACAAGGGAGATGGTACCCCCCTTAACAGCTATAACATCTTAAACTTTGCTGGATAGACTTTTTATAGGTCATTTCTAGAAGAAAGGACAATGGCAGCTGAGATTACAGCACTCCATTTGAACATTTTATTTAGTTATTTTTTTAACGATTGATGATGGAAAGTTTCTCAACGAGGCACCGTTTCATTAATGCCCACCTGCATAGCGACGTGTCCTGATTTGAATCCCGGTGCGGGATTGGCACTCTCTGTAAGGTGTGTTTTAGCTCCCAGGTCTGTGGAAAAGGGCACAATGACTGAATGTGTTGACATCTTTTGACTGTGACAGCAGTTATGCATGCTGCTGCTGATTAAACCTACAAAGAGCCAAACAGCTGGCGATAACACCGCTAAAGCTGCATCGCAAGAGCGTCGTTGTGTAATACACAAACATATAGCAGTGACTGCCAATTTATACTCTACCTATTTAGGTTTAGGATAGCAGTAATGTAAGGCTAAATTCGGGCAGCTGGTCTCATGTCTATTTGAGCTTCCTAAATGTTTAAAGGGGAACAGAGGTATCATCCGCAAGCACTTTAGAGGACCCTGCAGCAACATATGAGGGATGAGCCTGGCTGAAGCACTCATAAAGACAATGGCGCACATACATCACAACCTGAAATACCGGATGCCTTGTACCTGATGGACGCATTCCAGTCTATTTCTCATTGATCTCATCCGCAGACCTCTTAGCACCTCTGCTACACTGGGCAGTGTCAGTGTGGCCACAGCTTTGCCTGCGCGGTCCTCGACGGCCAGTTTCAGTTGAGCGCACCGGGTGGGGGGGATCATGAAAGACAAAATATCAGCCTACGTTTGGCAATGTGTCAGGCACTTTCAGGGAATTGTGTCAGTGTTATGGAGCCAAAGGGAAGAAGCCCCATCTTTATTGCTCTTTAATCAGAGCAATGCAGGCTGGCTAAAGATCAATGATCTCTGAGTGTTAGCATTGACTAGGGCCTAGAGCTCCCAATCAAGGGCCCTTCTCCCACCTAATGTTACATTTAATGAGCCAATTAGTCCACAATGGCGTGGTCGGCATCTTAAATTGTTGTTTACGCTGCATTCATTATTAATATCTCATAGTTAGGTATGTATAAAATTAAAAGGAGAAGCGAGACCATTAGCTCCCCATGGCGGATGCTTATTAAGATAGGACGCTTTGTTATCCGAGCAAGAGGTTGGGGGGGCTCGCAGGGTAATTGTTCATGGTGGGCAGGATTTGCTGGTTCAGTAGCAGAGTACCGTGATTTATACACTCTTGGAGATGTTGGATGTGTGCAACAGCGTGCTGTGCTTTGCTCCAATGCCTGTGAGAGAAATACAAAAGCCTACATCCAGTGACATCAGATGCAGTCTAGGCATACCCATAAACTCATTCTCTTGTTGCCCTCCACCCCCTGCCCTCTTTTCTCTCTTCGTTATTCTTTCTCTTCCTCCCACTTTTAATAGATACCGCTGGGAGGGGCATGCAAATGAGTTGTAGCTCCCCTTTCTGTCATAGTGACTTTTCTGTGGACGTACAGAAGGCAGGAAGAAGGCAACAGGGTCTAAATAAATAGTTTTCTCAGGGAACCGACTTTTTCACTTTCTGAATACAACTGCGACAAACAGACGACTGCAAATCAGGTCCCTTAACCTATCCTTTTTCTTTTAAAGCAGCTCTTTCATATGTGGACACAACTGTGGATTTTTGATTGTTCTTCAAGGAAAACAAAGATCACGTGTGTCAGAGGGATGAAGTAAAATTAATCAACTGAAACATTCAAATCCTTTTGTCAAGAGAACAGAGATACAATTGTTCAAGCTTTCCCCAAGATAAGATTCTGTGTATAGGCTTTCTTGATATACACCTGACAAATATTCTGCAGGAGAAGCCCACAGACTCTCAGAGGAAGGTTCTGCGTATTTCATTTATCTTCAGAGAGAGAAAAAAAAAGTCGATATGAGCAGAATAAAACATGCTGGACCCTCCTTTTCTGTATATATTGAGCTTGCCAGCCTGAGGCATGTCCAATCAGTACAACTCTGCAGGAATTTATGAAATTAAATGATCAGTGAGCCAGTTTGCAATCAATCACTGCAAGGCAAATCTTTTGAATGATACTGGCTGAAAAGCAAAGTCATTAAATTGCAACACAAACTTCTTAAAGGCTAATTGACATTGACTAACAAATGGCAGCATTTGTAATAAACTCTGCCACAATACAGTACATCCATTATTTTCTCTAATTTATCTATTGAGGGAAGGAACCCCTCCACGCTTTCACTCCTTCCTGCCATTTAAACGGTGCATAATAACTCATTGCCAACATCATGCAGGAAAGCGGAAGCAATTGTCTTGAAGTCCCCACTTAAAATAGTCCTTGTGACAGGGCTGCTGCTTTAAATAAGTGTCTTGGCCTGTCTGGAGAGGCATCTTAATCCCCGTGGTGAGCGACATTCCAACAGGAAGATAGAAAGCTAGGAGAAAATAGTTCATATCAAAAAGTCCATTCAGAGCAGGTGACGTGATGGGGAAAGCGCTAAAAGGATGAGATATACTGTAGGCTAAAGAGATACATCTTTCTCATGTAAAGGAGGACACTTTGTTACTGGTCTTAAGAAGAATTTACAGTCATCCGTTCTTTGCTGTTTATGTTTCTGCCAAGTTGTACTTATACGCCAGTCCAATCCTCAATTTAAAAACTTTTACACTAACACATTTGTGGGATTTACCCTTACTCAAGAAACAACACCCAAGCTATCAACAAGTAAAATGCAAGAATCACAGCTAAAGTTCGAAGACAAGGATATTAATCTACATCACAGTCAAGGTGAATGTACTGCTTTTTGAAATATTTTACTTTAAATACTATTAAGGTTAGACGGTTACTTTTGATGGACTTTGTCAGTATTGTGTCCATTTTTAGGACAATTTCTTCCATATTCTACTCGCAGTATTTCAGCCAAAGGGTGGCACACTCCTGGAAGTGGATAGCTAAGTGATTGTGCCATTTCGAACTTTGACACGATATCCACATCTGGGGGAAATGTCAAATCCCTAGTATCCTCTTTCAACGCCTCCCTTTGATTGTAACTTGCCTTTGTTGTAAAGTTTAAAGATTTGGACAAAATGCTGCATAAGCGTTAATTACTAGACTTTACAAACAACTTAAAAATAAACAACTTAAAAATAACCCAATCAAAGTTACTTCCTTGTTAAGATACAGACAGCACCCTCCGCAAGTATTGATACCCCAGGTCAGGATGTTTTCTCTAGCTTTCAATAAATTCAGGTTTTGTTTTTTTTTTTGTTTTTTTTAATAATGTGGGATCAAAACGAAGAAAACGATGAATTTTAATAAATATTACAATATGATAGTTTTATATCACATCATTTGTGTCTCAGTGTATTAGCATCCCTGATATTATTACGCTGTAAAAGTCCCTTTTGGCGAAAAAACAACAACGCCTGTTCTGCTCCTTGAATGTTTCACAAGATTGTATCTTCAACTATTTCTTTTGGACAATTGCTCCAAGTCATCCAGCAACCTGGGTCCTCTCGTTTGCAGTCTTCTCATTGGCTCTCTCTATCGCTTTGCAGTGGAGTTAGGGCCTGGGGATTAAGATGGCCTTGTCTACAATTTTAACAATGACAGCAAATGCTTCTGCAAAAAAAAATTGAATTAGTTTACAGACTATTAATGCATCTTAACCAGAGGTGCCAATAACAATGGAGGCTACTGTACTTATTATTTCCACGGGCCTAAATGTAAACAGATGAATCAGGGTCTGGAAAAATACGTAGACAATATAAATTGGACATTACATTTCTCAGTTTTTACGAGTGGCAGAATCTCATTTTGGACCAGAGAGGGATCTACAGTGCTCTGAAGTGACCCCAGAATTTCCACCTGCCCCCAACTTACACACAAATGCGTGTGCATACATCCACACATAATGTTACTCCCCTGAGGACAGTGTGTCCACAAGTCAGAGGGGACATTTTGGCTCACTTTCCTCCCTTCTTTCCACCTGGCTCACCCACTCCACTCCCTCTGCCACCTTAGCACTCCCTCCTTTGTCACTCCCACCCTTGCCGCCTCTATACCTGAGGCTCTTGTTCTTTTATAGCAAATTGAACCTTTCACTCTGAAAGAAATAATTACTCTCTGGAGAGAAAGGGGACTGCCGTTGAATGCTGATATGACACACAATGTCACCTTGCCACTCAGATGCTGCATGCACAGGCCGGCCGGGGAAGATGGGAGAGATGGAAGGACAGATGCCAGGATGTGGCAGGTCAGGGAGCAGAAAAGGTGAGAAGGGCTAGCGAATGAAAGCAAGAGGAAAAGTAACATTGAAACTAAAAAGCAGTGACCGTATATGTAAAAGAAAATTGAGGAGATGAGAACGGCGGCTCAAAGAGGAAGAGAGGGTGTAGCAAGTGTGAAAGAATGAGCAACATCTAATTGGAATGAAAACGAGAGGACGTATGGGGAAGGGTAATTGAAAAGTGGATGGATAGGAAGAAATGAGGTGAGAGGACAGGTTATAGGGAAAAAAAAGGAGCAGAGTTGATATTTTAGGGTCAAAGAGCAGGCGTGAGGGATAAGCAGGCTGTGGCAGCGAGAGCTCTTACTCGGGTCAGACTGCAAATGGATCCATCTTCTCCCACTGGCATTTGTGAACTGGGGAAGCAAGAAGAGCGAGTGCCGGATCGCTGCCGTTTCCACTTATTACCCATCATGCCTTATGGTGCTGTGGCCATGCGCTCATGCTCTTGCCCTTTGGGATCCAAATAGCCCTCTATGGACTCAAAGGTGGGGAGGGGACAGAGTGGGAGGACATGATGGGTGGAGGAGGATTCAGCTTTTCAACCCCATGGTGATACTGTGAGGTGACCTCCAACCAAGCCCAAAGCTGTGATTTTGTGGCTACAGGACTGATCCGATATCAATGTGCATGACGGATAAATACAAACAGATGTTTCTCTCATGTTGTCGGAGCAAGTGATGTCATGGTAACACACCTAAGCAGCTTGGTTACAAATAAAATCCAGTAGCCCCTCCTGTAGCCAACACTAATCACTAATCACTAATATTAATGAAACCTCAGGCAAACATAATAACATCACTCAATCTATGTAGCCAATCCAGTCGCACTGTTTACGATGAAATAGAAGTTCATTTGCACAGTTGGAAAATGATTTATCTTTGTATATTTGTTTTGTCACAGTCATCCTGATTCAATACCTCATCTTTATATAATATAACAAAATTGTCGCTGTCGGCGGGAAACATCATATTATATCCGAGTATGGTCAATTCCATCCTTTTTTACAAAACGCGGGGTGTATTTTGGACAAGTACAAGTTAAAATAAAACGGTTAGAGGTTTTTAAGTAAACCTGTTTTATTAAAAAGGTAAGGTAATCAAGGTAAGCCATGATTTGCATACACATTTTTACAATGTTCAGATTGTTCATTGTTTTATTGACAATCACTCATGGCTTAAAGATCTTTGAGAAAGTTTAGAGAAGATGACAAACACAATTTGCCATGATGACATCAAAGGTTTGACGAAGTGATATATATATATATATATATATATATATATATATATATATATATATATATATATATATATATATTTTGTGTGTGTTAAGCTAGCGATTGAACATGATTTTAGAATGGTGCCATGTTGATGTTGGTGCACAAAGATATATGATAGGAACATAGTGAAATATCTCCTTCAATAATGTGGTGCTTTGGAATCACAAGCAAATTGATGTTTTTGGAAAAGTAGTGATTTTTGAAATGTGAAGATTCCGCCCTAAAGCAATATATATATGGTAATGCCTTCTTGTTCTTGATAGTCACCACCTAACAGAGACTTACATTATAAATTGAGGTCTATTTTTATATATACGCTCAGGTGCTTTTTGAATAATGGATAAATATTGCTCAAGGTTACAACTCATTTGTCATCTGTGAGTTGAAGGAAGGGGCCTGTGCTCCAAGGTCTATTTTCACTGAAAAAATAAAAGAACTTTGCAAGCACCTGACGACCCCCCCCCCCCCCCCCCCCCCCCCCAAAAAAAAAAAAAAAAAAAAAGAAACAAAGTACTTGGCTTGGAATGCAAAGAAGACATAAGCCATTCCACCAAATCAGTGCTGTATGGGTTTCTAGGAAATAAGATGTGTAAGTACATACTTTTTTATGAAGTAAAGTATCTTGTAGATTCCCGTCTGTGGGTCGTCAGCTTTTCATGGTGAAGGTGTTTGCATGTCCCAATGATCCTAGGGGCTAAGTCGTCTGGGGCTCCCTCCGGGGCCTCCCTCGTCCTACTTGGGGAACTCAGATGAGGGGAGGGGCGGAGGTGTCAACTGATCACCACCTGGTGGTATGTTGTCTTTTGCTTCAATGGTGGGCGAGTATGCCGGTTAGACTTGGCACACCCAAACGTACAATGAGGGTCTGCTGGGAACGTCTGGCAGAGTCCCCTTTCAGGAGTTTCAACCCCCACCTCCGGCATGGTCCGAGTGGACCATGTTCCGCAAGTCCATTGTCAAGGCGGCTGACCATCCGGCATCTCAGGAGGGTGAAACATTAACACTGTGTACAGTGGAGATGAGGCGCTGCTGACCTCTACTTGGGACATCGTAAGCTGGTGGGCAGAATACTTCGAAGACCTCCTCAATTCTACTGACGCGTCTTCGTCTGAGGAAACAGAGTCTGGAATGTCCGACGTGGGCGCTTCTATCTCTGGGGCTGAAGTCACAGAGGTTGTCAAAAAACTCCTTGGTGGCAAGGCCCCAGGGGTGGATGAGATCCGCAGGATTTCTGGGCTCTCTCTTAGAGATAGTGTGAGGAACTTGGTGTCGAGCCACTGCTCCTCCGCTTTGAGAGGAGCCAGTTGACGTGGCTCAGTCATCTGATTAGGATTCCTCCCAGTTACCTCGGAAGGTGTCCTGGGCACGTCCCACTGCAAGGAGGCCCCAGGGTCGTCCCAAGACATGCTAGAGAAACTATGTCTCTCGGCTGGCCTGGGAACGCCTGGGAATTCTCCTGGAGGAGCTGGACGATGTGGCCGGGAAGAGGGAAGTCTGGGCTTCCCTTCTCAACCTGTTGCCCCCGCGACCTGCCCTCGGATAAAGCAGTAGCTAATGGATGGATGGATGGATCAGCACATCGATTTGACTACATTATAATGAATGCAGTCTAAAAGATTAATTCAAACTACAGTAATGACAAAAAACAAACAATTGAATCACAGTTGAACAAAAAAATATAAGTTGAAATACTATTATTTTTTACATATTTATGTAAATCCTTATTCCAATAATGATTATTATCTTAAATAAAATAAACAAAACATGTCAAGTTTCATTTACTCATTTTTTTTGTCTACATTACAAAAATCTTGCCACAATCTTGTTATAAAAATAACTTTTTTTTACCCCTCCTGATTTTGTTTATTTAGTAACTACATTTTCTGTTCAATTTCTCCAATGTGCTTTGGACTTACAACTAGCATAAATACAGTATCATGGTGCACTATGTCATGTAATCTAATGTTTAAAAACTCACTTTCATGCCTACACTGTATTACTCAAATGAGGAATTTCAATTCAATAATGCAGGGACAAAAAAATAGAGCAAGAAGGTTGCCTTAGATGGGCTTATATCCATTGTTCCAGAATTTCAATATTTAAACTTTCAGATTTAGAGGTTTTGGGGAGTGGTGGCACATGGCACCAATTTTATGGAATGACCCATTTCAAGTATTGAGGATAGATGTAGAAATCAATGACAGTGAGAATGTTATAAGACAAAAGTGCCGATTTTATTTATGGATGTTATAGGTGAAAGAAATGTGGAGCTTTGGGAATAAATTGCGTTAGTGACATCTGTGGCTAATGATGTCTCCTAAAAGCGATTTGGACATGAAACACAATCAGTGAAGACTTCATCCTAATGTCAGACAGTACCAACCACAAACACACTTTTTTTTTTGGATCCTGGGAGATGGCAGATATGACAACGAGAGCCATTTCTGACAGAGCGAATGACATCCATCCATAATGCATTGAACAGTAAAACACAGGCGCCACTCCCATGTGATGGCACACATTATTAATCACAGGGGTTTGTGGTTTATGGCCACGCAACAATAAACTATTACTGTGCTCTGCCACTATATGCTCACAGGCCTAAAACTCTGAGTCTGAGGTGATTAAATCCTAGAGCCTCCAGCATGCATCTCCAGCTAAGATGCTTCTATCTCCAGCCAAGACCTTTATCTTCCTCCCCAGCACGGGTGGAGCACCTCCATGATGCTTTTAATTTTCTGCTCTGTGCTTCCCTGTTTTATAGGTCCGTGCAAAGGTTGCAGACTGACTAGCTGACTCTCGGCCCATTGGTGTGATGTGGTTGGGATGACATCAGGGCCGCTGGCCAACCGGGGAAAGGTCTACGTGGAATCGGCAGCATTTGCAGACATGCAGTGTAAAATGTATTTAAGAATCCTTGGACGCTTACAGTACTTAAGTTCTTCTTATCTTTAAGTAATGGCAGGGAAAAAAGTACACTACCAACATCTCCCCATTCTTTCTTACCATTTGCTTTTGCAAATCCTTGTTTAAAGAAAGAGAGAGAGTGTGTGTGTGTTTGCCTGTGAGTATATGTGTGTGTGCCGGCACAACTTTGATTGGCCAACTTCTATAATTCTGAATTATGGCAGGACTATCAAATTCACATGCACAAACACACACGCAAACGCACGTTCACACAAAATCGGCCACTTTGCTTTGACATCAGCAATTTTCCGAGAGCACAGAAGCAGTCTGAGTGTAAAAGTACAGTTATGAGTATGAGCAGGGCAAATCTGGAAGCAAGCAAGAATTATTTCAGTGCAAGCAAAATGGCTAGGCAGAGATCATTAAAAATTTGAACATGAACCCCTAAAATCACTCTTTTCACACAAAAGGGTCTGTTCCCGATTAGAGAACACCACAGCTCGGATGTGATTTTCTCTTTAGTGACGGCAGCATTTCAACGACATTTAAAGAAGTAAAGTATGTCTTTGCTTTGGATCCGTTTTTGGTGAAAATAGGACATCGGACATTGCGATGAAATTCTACAGTAGACATTTACCAATCCCCACACACAAAATCCACACCAAAAATTACATTTGACAACAACTTACAAGGGACAATTTGACAACTTCGACCGCCATGTTTGCTTCGATCTCACGACAAACAGAATGTTTATGAGGAAAATAGAACACAGCTTTATTTACATATGCTGCCCACCCCATGAGCCTCATGGCGTAAGATAATCATGATCAAGTAGATGACAACTAGAGCTTCCAGAATCCAGGTCTGCAGTGCTCTGGTAAATATTTCACCAGTAAAAACAAACTGTATAATACATTGTATAGTAATTCATCGCTACTGCATTCACTCTACATAAACAATGAACACATGGCTAATGAATATGGTAGTTTATTCACATGTAACTGATATTCCTTATTATTGAACGTGCAAAGGATTGGCAGGTGATGAGAACCACTGCAAGAAGTCCGTAAGTTTAGCAGACAGCAACATATTTAAAAAATAATATTTTGATTTGACTTAAAGTGTAACTCAGATGGATATTAGAAAGTGATTCGCTCGCTGCAGCGAGGGATGGGGGATGGGAAATAAAGTCTTAGCTAGCTAGGCAACATACTGTTACTCTTGTCTTAAATTCATGCTAAGTTAGCTAACTTTATTCCTTGTGTCAAGACAACCATATTCATTTGGGGAACGAACTGTCGGAGGAATTTGCAGTGAGTTTCAGCATGAAGGATAATGCTGCTTATGGCCTGTTGGCTCTGTGTCGATGATCATTTTGAGTAAGCGTGTGTTAGTTGTCAGATAGAGCCTCGAACACGATGGACGAACAAACACTCCAAGTAAAAAGTGGACTTTTCTGGCATAATGATGACTGTTATCAGTGGTTGCAATATGAAGAAGATGATGACGGATGCTACATCTAAGGTCATTCCATTTTAATTATTTTTACTGTGACATTTGTCAGTACCCATACTAGTTTAGTATTGCGAGTCCCGGGCTCCCAACAGTTTTCAGAGGTAAAATGAACCTTGTGTATATTCCAATGACCTCCCGTCTTTTTTGGCTACAGTCTCAGTTGTATGCGAGATTGCAAGTAAAATCATTACTTGGACCAGAAAAATCTGAAGCTGCCTTTTTAGTAAGTGTAAATATAAGCCTGGCATGGGCTGAACAGTAACTCAATAAGGATTTAAAAGCAAGGCCTGATTCTGTGCTAAATAAGCTGCTGTCCTTCAGTAACTCTTGGTTTCTCTTTAAAAAAAAAAAAAATCTCTGCATGCATTTTATCTGGCCCAGCGTTAGCTGCTGGAGTAGGGTCTGGGAACCCATCAAATCCTCCTCAAACCCAGGGCTTCCTACACTATTACATCTAAATCCCATGTGGAGAAAGAAGCAAGGTGGAGGAAGTTTTCTCCCCTGAGATGGCCAGAATAGTGAGTACTTTTTTTCCCCTTGCGCAAGGAAATGCAATGTGATGCATTACATTTCTCTCCAGCACACCTATAGCCCACCGCTTAGCTGATCTTTGATAGATATTGCTTATAAAAGAGATGACTCAAGGCGACGGACAAGTTCTGTAGTTTTATTACACCTTGGAGCTACAGTGGCCTGTCTTTGGAGAGATAAGGTTGTACCCTTTTCATTTTGTATCCTCCGGCCGATATTTTAAGCCGGCTTGTTAAGGGCAGGCGAGCTGAGTGCTGGAACAGAGTTTGATGCATGGCTTTACAACAGGAGTCGGGCCCATAACGCTCAAAGGCCGATCATTACTGACCTTAATAGTCCAGTCTGCATCTGGGCTTGATTGATCGTGCCTAGCAGGTTGTGAAATGCACCATCTGGAAGAAAGGAAGCTGAGATGGCCATGCAGACGGACGAGGGATAAGGCAACTAGCACCAGCCGAGCATGGAGGACAGGAAGCCAGGAAAAAGCGAGGTGATGGGCTAAAAAAAGCAAGATGATGATCTTATAGTGAAATTGATGGCCATATAGGGAGTGCTGTAGAAACCTAACTGCTCTAAGAGGCCCACAAAGCACCATAAACTCTGTCCCTGACATACAAATCAACACTTAGTCAGGCTATACTGTAGGTGTATTCAATATTTATCTGCGGAGCTGCTACTTGGAAACTCTTGTTTACTTACTATTGCACTTGAAAAAAAAAAAGCCCACACAGTTCGAATGAGACAGCAGAACAACGGAGCAAGCGTGATATGCTAATACATGTGATTTTGAAAGCAAGTATGTCTGCTTATAGTGCATGTCTATGAAGGGTATGAGAGGAACAGAAGGTGATTAAGTCTGCAGTGTCCTACAATTGTATAGTGCTTTATAACTTGGAGCCTGCATAATGTATGACGCTCAACAACTACACCGGTGCCAAAAATTATCATAGGACACTCCATACCCCACTGCACAGCTGAACTCCAACATTGTTTCGCCACTTTGCATGAATTACCTCGGCGAAAAATGACAAACTGCTTTTAACTATCATCTATATATTTTCTGTATATGAGATGATACTACTAATAGGTACCTTTGGTCTTGGAGGCCGTGGATGATGTGTTCGAAGTACATGGATAGTAACTTTATCGGTCAAACCATTCACGTGCAACAGAATTCCACTGCTATAAATATTTGAGTTTGCCAGAAAACTGTCCAGCAGCCTTCTTGTGTCAGCTGAAGCGCCTGACCACACGTCAAGCCTAAGTTCTTCATTACTGTACATTCCTCTCAGTCTAGCAGCAGGGTGGACTCACGTGCACGCGTGACAGACTCCGTTTACACCCTTCATTAGACCAATTACCAGTCTCACTGAGTCATTTGAAACAAGCGAGCTGTGATAAATGCAGAGCGCTTCATACTGTATTTTGCTGTCCTGATCAAAAACTGCATATTTCTGCCTTTGAAATTAGACAATATGTAATATAATACACCTTGCTTGTATCAACCAAAGCCTTGAATGCTATGATCAGCACTACACGATGTCTTTGGGGGCAACTTTATGTGAGGGACATCTGCTCGGAATAAGAAAGGAGAATGAAGTGAGTGAGCATACTGTATATGGCTGCTCCCGGGGTGCTCATGCTTTTTTTTTTTTTTTTTTGCCATCTATATAGTCCTCAATGTAAACAATTTTGAGAAGAGATTGTGTGCGGGGATGCTGAGAGAGTGCGTGAGAGCGTGCAAACACCCGGATGGGATATGGATGACAGAGGGGCCAGCTGGAACGGGGACGTGTGTCGCTGACTCAACACCTTTCTCATTTTATTAGCAAATCATCCATGACAAACAGCTCTGGTGTTTGGCAAAGGTGAGGCAGGTGCGATAATAGTTGGGATGCAAGCGGTGGAGGTCACTGCTGATACGGTATACGTAGCATTGGTAATGTAACATGTCTGTATTGCTTCAAATACAGTTTCACTTTTTTATGACGAAGTCCATTTCCAAAAGGCCAAGGTGACAGGGATGAACGCGACATGGTGACACAAAATGAAAGTGGCTGCTGAAACATGACCGCAGACAAAACATATATTGTATACCTACTTCATTAAGTAAGTGACAGAATATGAAGGACCCTCTCAAGAAATTTGATGATCATTGAAAACTGTGGAATTTTTTTTTTTTTTTTTGGGGGGGGGGCAGATTCAGTCACGTGAAAGTAACTATAAAATTATATTCTTGTCTGAAAACTTGTCTACGAAAGACTCATTTGATGAACAATTCCATTTAAATCCTACATTTTTTGAGAAAAAGCAGTGCTCAATTGAGTTTTTTACTATTGTCAAGTAAACATTATTGGGTCTGTGTGTAAAATGTTGCAGTGTGGTAATGGTTATCCTAATCGTATTATTGAAAAAAGAGAAAAAAATACTTTCGAAAGTTGTCAATGCCTTGTGCACTCGCTGTGCCGGTTATTTTGGCTAAATGTACCATCTGTACTGTTGCCAAACTAACAACAATAACAAGAATGATAATTGCAATTTTCATGGTGCATTTCTAAGCACCAAGGTCAAATCAGATTTTTCTGGTTCTCTTGAAATAACCCTTATGCTGTTGTGCTTGATTGGCCAGCAACATCAACGGACATCAAGCTCATAGAGGATCTTTGCAGTAATGCCAGGAGGAAGCTGGGTGACCCCTGACCCTATCATACAGACCCGCTGAAGGATGTTTTTCATAACATCACAACAGTATCACAGACTATACCTCCATGCTATATCATATTGTAAAGTAAGTAAAGTAAGTCAACTCATCAAAAAGTCTATTAGGTTGTTCAATCTCTAAATCTAGATCTCTACCGTGATCCAAATATCGTAAACAACTCCTGACGAGCACCACGTTGGGGAGAGATGAGGAGTCTGTTTACATCGTTTGACTCAACACGGATTCTCTACCTCTGTCATAGTGTTGTTTGTATGCAGTAGACTCTATTTACTGCCACCTATAGTATGGGAGAATATTGTCTGACTGTAGAGGAAAGAAGTTCCGAGTATTAAGTGCTGAAAAACGCATGCCGGCACGTCAAGTATAAACAAATCGAGACTTTTGCTGTAAGCTTGTTTTCGCTATAGTGAATTTCACTGCAATGCATGTATGTATTTGTTAGTTAGTTTTTTAGTTAGTTAGGTAGGGTAGCATGATTATGGCCAAAGTGATAATCACGATTATTTTGGTCAATATTGAAATCACGATTATTAATCACATTTATTCATCATGTTTGGTCAAACATGTCTATTTATTGCTCTTTTTTAAACTAGCTGTATCTAAACAAGGCTTCAAGGCTTAATACTTACAAATAATAAATATAAACTATATAATAATCTTTAATAAACTACTAATGAACATGGTACACAGGGCAACACAGCTAACTTACTTGCTGAGTGAAAATGGATGAAAAAGCTTACTCAGAACCAAGCACGTTATTTATTTTTAAGCAGATTTTAATCAATTTTTATTTGTAAGCAGATTTTAATCATTTAGCAGTCAAAATATAATTTTCAGGCATTTCAAACCAAATGTATCCAATTGTTTTTCAAAACGGTCCTCAATTGACAGCGAGCACTGTACATAATAGGAAACGCAATGCAATTTTACACTAGTAAATAATATATTGGTTTGAGAAAAGCAGAAGCTTTTGTCATGCAAACATGTGGGAATTATTGCACACTCTATGCAGATAAACTTGATGTTGACCCGTACATAGAATAAGTATCAATCTGCAATTTTATAACATACTTTCATACGTGTACAAGTTTGCCAATGTTCGGGACATTTAGCCATGCGCAAATAAACAATTAAATACCATTTAGATTCAAAGTGTGAATTCACAGAAACTCCGAAGGCTAAAAAGAGAGGAAGGGTCTGGTGAGGGTTTTACTGTTATATTGTTCAATGACATCCTGTGGCAAGGAGAAAATGGAGAGCAACTCAGAATCCCAAGGCAGCTGCGCTCGAGAGAGCACTTGAGTTGGAGGACCCCCTTCCATAATTCCCTGAAGCCGATATTAGTGGTAGAGGACCGTGTTGGTCCCAAACTGTATAAATTTTGAGCCAAGGGCTGCTGCTCCAAATGTTATCTGCAGCTCACCAGCCTTAAGGACATGAATGCAATTGTGTGTCGTGTGTGTGTTGTATACAATTAGGAGCAGTTTTACACAGGGTTCACTAGCAAATAAAATGTTTTAACAGTCTCGTTTTAAGTGAAAATCAGAATCTCACAGCTATGTCTGTATTCTATTTTTTCCCCCAATATAAACTGGTCCATACAAAAAGACGGTGTTGGTAGTGTGTGCTTTTGCGTTGAAGAATGAACAGCAATCAAAGCCAGGGTGTCAGAAAGGAGTTTCCTGAAGCATCAAAATGTGAAAATAGGAAACTGGATGACACAGACAGGAAGAGCAGTGGCAGACCTTAAAGCACGAAAGCGACACCTCTGACAGCTGTGTGATGGGGCTCACAGGAAAACCATTTCAAGCAGCGTAACTGTGTCCAAGTCGGTAAGTATCAGTTTGAACTGTGAAGAGCAGGCTTGGGGCGGGCTGGTCGGAAGCTATGTTCAAATAGTGTTGACTACATGTAACGTGTTGACTAAAAAATGAAATACCGCAGATCCAACGGATATGCACCATTTGCATCCCCAGAAAATCATAGACATGTACGATCATATATATATATATATATATATATATATATATATATATATATATATATATATATATATATATATATATATATATATGATGATATGATGATATTTATACAGTAAATGTTCATTTGGAAGTTGGTTTTATTTATTTCGACTGGGGAATTGCTGTAATGGTTTTAGCATCAACATGCTATTAGCATCAGTTCAATCTGGCTGTATGTTATATATTTGCAAATTTGAAGCCGTAAACTCTATTACTTTTGTCCTGTTATGCAAATGAGGCGATTCGGTACAATACAACAATGGCAAAAAAACAAAAACAAATCAAAAACTAGGGCAGTTTAGTGTGTGTTATCAGATTTAGAGCAGCAAATACCACATTTACCTTATTTTGAGAGGGTAACTAACAAGCAAGTAGATGGCGCCGATTTGGTAGAATGACTCAAGTAAAATAAATATCTGTGAGTGGTCACAGTTCCTCATGTAAAACCCAATGTCATCTTTCTATCTCCATCTAGTTGCATCTCGGACAAGTATATTTGGGACCTCTTTTCGAGGTTCGACTGAATCACCATTATTGAGGCGGTTCAGAGAAGGGAGAGTACGGTTTGGAAGCATTCCTGCCATTCTTCACTGCCAATGGGAAAAGCCAAAGCCTTCTGTCTTTATGTGAGAAGGAGCAGATTAGCCTGATTGACATCTATAAGATGCCGAGGATGAAGCCCAAAGCGCAGCAGGCATGCACCATGGAGTTCATTCATGAATTATGCGTCTGTTTCACCAATGTAGTAAAGGGTGAATAATCCTCTAAACAGAGCGAGGGACAAATCAAGAAATATGCAACTGCTTGCAGCAGATGTTTTTCGCATCATGTTGAAAAGGGTCAAATTCTTATTTTTCAAGTTGTCTTTTTAGGAGGCACAGTGATACAAATACCAACATAGCTTGAGTGCTCTTCTCTGTTTCACGAGGACCCACCTGCAAGGACAAATGATTGTCCCTGACTCCCTGCGTAAGACGTGGCTGTGTGAAGGTTAAGTGGAACACATTTCACTAACCAAGCAAGCTGCAAATACAAAATCAAACTACAGGTCCCGCGAGGGACTTAACCGGGGTTGGGGTGTTGCGTAGGACGTGCCATTCTTTTCAAAGAAGAAATTAAACATCCCAGAGAGTTGACTTGGGGTGCAGTGCAACTCATTTTATTAGTGTGGTTCGTTTTCAAGTGTCAGGAAAGGACGTCCCCTAACTCCTTGTTTATTATATGCCTGACTGGCGTTGAGGCCCCAGTAGAGAACAAGTGTTAGGGATTAACATGTCATCACAGAAGGGGGAACACAGCCATTTTGACAGATACACTCGTGAGCCGAGGCTTCATCTAACACCTGCCTCACACCTCCTGTCCTGGAGCACACCTGTTCTGACACATTTTGTGAGCCTCCGCGTCATTCCTGGATGAATGTTTACACCTGTCCTATAGCCTCATAGAAACACTGCATGAAGGGGAAAGAATGGCATTCGCTGACAATAAAAAAAAATGTAAAAAGAGAAAGATGTAAAAGCGAGACATTGACAGAGTTTTTCTGCAGCGGTGGAGTAATGGCAACACCCGATCACGTTTAGCGTCATTGTGGTGTCAAGGTAACGCTGATGCATGCTGTGACCTTACATGTAATGCCAACCTTAATCTACACAAGTGGTATAAATGAAGTAGGGTTGCTGCAGATGTGTCAGCACGACTTATAAAGACAAATCCACAGACGCTCTGAGCTGTGTACGCGTATTCATAAATGTCTGAAAGATGCCTCCACCATGTGGAATGATCGGCATTAGCAAATGACTGGCAAAATGCATAATTGGTAGATTGTATCCTACTTGGTGACCATTTTTACATGAGACGAAATGGAAAGTGAAGCATTGATAAGAATTTTAATGAATCTGATTAAAACAATATGTACAACTAATCTTATGCAGTGTAAATCAAAACAGTTTTCAAACTTTCTGCCCTGCACTTCTTTAACAGTGAATTTAACAATTGTAAAAGCAAAAAAAAAAATATATATATATATATGTCATCAAATGGACTTGATCTATTGTCGTTAAAAGTTTCAAACATAATCTATCTTTTATATTTTCCAGTGTTTTGCGTGTCCTTTATGACAGAGTTCTATTCCACTGGGATCTGGCCTTTCTATTTGGGGTTTGCATGTTCTCTCCAAGGCTGGGTGGGTTCTCGGGGCACTCCATCTTCCTCCCACACTCCAAAAACGTGCATGGCAGGTGTATTGGACAGACTACATTGTCCTTAGGTGTGATTGGGTGCATAGTTCGTCTCAGTGTGCCCTGCAATTGGCTGGCAACCAGTTCAGGGAGGACCCCGCCAACTGCCCCCAGTCAGCTGGAATAGGCCCTGTAAGGAAAGCTGCTATAGAAAATGGATGGATGATTTCCCGCTTGGATTAAATTCATTGCGCTGCTTCTCCAAGTATGGCAGCTTTGGCCACCAGGAAGCACAATAATCCACTCATACAGACACGCAAAAAAAGTTTCTACCAATCTTAGTAACTTTATAAGCATTCCGCAAATGATAAAATATATATATATATATATATATATATATATATATATATATATATATATATATATATATATATATATATATATATATATATATATATTGTTTGAATGGAAACAGGGCTGCACGATTATGTCAAAAATAATAATCACAATTATTTTGGTCAATACTGAAATCACAATTATTAATCACAATTTATTATTATTACTATTTAGAAAAGAGGAAAATGCATATTAGTACAAATTTGATAAAAATGCAAATATGCCAGATTATAGCCCGGGGCTAATTTCCATCTGACAACCTCCTAGAGGTACATGAAAGACAAAGAAGCACAAGAAACATACATATACATTAGTCAGTGCAGAGACAGTTTACAGGAGACACAGACAACAACGAACACTGGACAAGGAAAATAAGGAACATGCAGTAGAGAGCCAGTTCACGTTTTGCCAATTTCCATCACAGACACATAACAGAAAGCATAGACCACACCCCGCTTACTCATCTATCATTACACTTACATACTGTACATAAATTACACTTATCCATATTGCACCTATTTGCATTGCACCACCTTATTTCATCTATTCAAACTGCATCACCCCTATTGCACCATCCCTAATTAAAAAATTACAAACACCATATTGCACGAATCCCGACAGCAGAGAAGTATTGCAAGTCAAAAGTCATAACTGTTCACAGGACTGAATTTCCCTCAGCAACAGTTTTAATAGTTTCTTAAATTGAGTCCGACTTTTATTCATCATGTTTGGTCAAACATATCTATATATAGCACTATTGTTAAACAGGCAGTATATATAAACCGGGTTTCAAGGCTTGATACTTAATAATATTAATAATAAACTAAAATAAATAAAGTAAATAATAATTGTGGCCGAAACTTGGCACACAGATTAACTTATTTGCTGAGTGCAAACCAATGAAAAAAGAACGTGCACTTAGAACCAAAACCATACTACAACAACAGGCCTCTAACAACAGCTACAACAGCAACACGTTTTTTTATGCAAGAAAAAACAGTATAAAAGTACCAGAATCACTCGAAGTGAGGATGGACAGCAGTCAAAATGTCCTTTTTGGTCATTTCAAACCCAATTTTTTCCATTTTTTGGCAGCTAGCATGGTATATACTGTGTATCAAGTGAGAAACTCAAAGCTATTTTACTTTGGTGCAGATGGGAGGCTGCTAAAAGTACCAGAATCACTCAAAGTGAATATGGGCTTAGCAGTCAAAACGTACTTTTTGGTCATTTCAAACTGAGTTTATTAAAAAAAAAAAAAAAAATGCCAATCGGATTTTTCAAAATGGGTCTCCATTGACAGCTAACACTGTATATTAGGGGGTGAGACGAGCAGAGGCTTTTGTCAAGCACACTTGGGACATTGTCATCTTGAGGCTTTTAAGGTGGAATTGAAACCTGAAATTTCAGGAGCGTGCCTGCGAAACCAACTTCAGCGTTGTCATCACTTCCCACTCTTGATGTGTGAAATAAGACTCATGGAATCTCGCCGGCACGTGTTTTGCAACCCCTTATATTCGGTGTGGCTTTCCCCTGCAATCAGCTGATATTCTCCCATACTGGTAGCAGTAAATGGAGTCTACATCATACAAACAACACTAGTAGAGTCAAACGAAAAAAGAAGTTCCGCGTTGCGGAAAATCTAGCCAGCGCGGACACCGCGCGAACCGTCGCGGTTGCCGAAAAGATGTCATTTTGACACGTGGAGCCGTGCGGAACTCACGGAACGCATCAAGCGTAAACCAAGCTGCCGCAGAATTCGCTCACTTGCAATTTTCCTAAGCTAAGTCTTCACCTTGCGTTTTCCCCCTGGTGGTAGGATGACTGAAATTGCTTGATTCGACAACCGTCAATATCGTGATAGCGTTTAAAGTTCGATTAATTGTGCAGCCCTACACCACAAGTAACAATGCTAACCATTAGCATATCAACAGTGCTTGCATTAGGCGTAAGACAGGTTCTCAGGGCATATTTCTCCTATCTACTACTCAATGCAAAACGAGCGTTGCTGAGTTGACTGCCACTTTGGATTGCTTGTATCTCAAAACACAACTGTATATCTGCCTTTCCATTACTCTATAATCTTGGTGAAAATTCAGGGGATCCTTTTTTTCAAATAATACTCACCAGTTAGTTAATCATTCAATTTATCTCTGCATTTACCCAGCCATCAAGTATTACTAAGCCCTATACAGAGCTGCAGGGGCCAAAAGGCGGGGTACCAACTGTCAACAGTCAATCACAGGACTGAGGCATGGAAAATGACAACCATTTGCACTAATATTCACACCACAGACAATTAAGCATCTTCAATGAACCCAGCAACAGGAGGGATCCGAGGCTTGGCAAACATAGTATTGAACAAAATATAAATGAAAGGCTTTGGCGGTGGAGTAGGGTGAGAGTCATCCCATATTGCTTTGTTTGCTTATTGCGTCACATTACGGCACATCCTCAGCGTGTGTGAGTATTTGACAAAGATTTGTGAGAATGTTGCTCAAACCTCACACAGCTTTATTGCAAATCCCAGCTTGGCAACTGTAAATCAACTTGTCATAGCCACTGGTTGCAGTTTAACGACAGATGTCCTGACAAACGGGATAAGCGAGGGGCTGTCAGGTTGGCCGCAGTCAATTCATACTTGGCTGGCTTTATTGGCATGCAGTTCAAATATTGACCTACATGCCATTGATCACCGTGTGTTTTGAGGCAGTGGGAGCAAGACGATTGACAACAGGCCTACCTACACTCGATGGATTGTTCTGATGATCAACATACGCACATGAATAGTGGTGGGACAGAGGAGTGTTGAACATGCCATCCACACAAATTTGCCCGTCAGCCTTTTGCCCCCACCCCGTTCGCCTCTGTTCATGCTTTGATTAATGTTCCTTGCCAAGATGATGACAATAATGGTCATAATTAATCAAGCATTTTTATGCACCTCTAGAAGTCCACGACGACCTGAAAAAGACAAGTACCGCATCTTACTTCGCCCCCAGCCCCCACCCCCTTTTCTCTTGCCCCCTCCTCTCCACCTCGTCTCAGTGACAGGTCTGAACCTCGGCCCCAGCAAGAGGAACGATGCATTATCCTGCCATCACCACTTCTATTTTTATCGCACCGTCCATCACTATCACTTACTCTCTTGCACCCTCCTTTCATCTGCTCAGAGTTTTCTTAGCTGCCCCATATTATCTGCTGGAGCAACGCTTCCTATGCAAATGGCTGCGAGTCAAAGAAGCAGCCCGGGTGACAGTGAAAAACTAACATCATCATATTCGAAGACATCCACAGGAATAGCGTCCAAAACAGGCGCTACCGCCTTCTGGCAAAGTCTCTCCCTCCCTTTTGTAGTGTATTCCTTAAGAGAAAACGAGGGGAATTCTCTTAGCTGTCTCTCACAGATATCTAGAATATATGCAGCAGCAGAATGATATTTTAAATTCCTCGCTGGCTGCCAGGTAACAGTAGCCTGGGGCAGTGAAAAAGTTTTTTGTTTCACCTGCTCTTTATTTCCCCTGGCGAGCAGGATACAAAGCTCTTTTGCTCAGCTGAGTCCTACGTGCCAGGTATGTGTTGAAAAAAATAAAAAAGCACCTCTTCCTCTCAGGGCTACTGCGATCCCACTGAATACAGTCTGCTTTTTTTCATAGCAGCATTCCATGTCGAAGGACCCCAGGAACAAAATGACGGCATCAAAAGTGCCAACATCTCACATGGTGCCTTTACCCAGACTCTTGATAAGTCTTCTTGCAACAGTTATAAACACCTCCGCTGTGCTTTGCTGACAAATCTAATGAAGAACTCCTGACGTTAAAACCTAAATGCTTCCATCTTGCTATTCCTGTTTGTTTGTCACGCTCTGATATGATGCTATTTTGAGTTATTTCGTCACAGTTCATCAAAAAAGCTTTTACCTCCGCACCATGCACAACCGCCCACGGAGGATCCCGCTATAGACACGAGAGCACGTGACATCATCGGAGATCGGCCCACTCATATCGGAAACAAAAGGAGCCCTATATTTACCGACACACATTCTTCACTTGCATAAGACACAGGGCATTTTCCTTCTTTGCTGTCTTTCTTTTCTAAGATGTCTCAGCGCTCTGCCAAACAGGTGAAGTCATTGCGAAGGCCCTGTTATCCTTACACATGCAAGTGATGCACTACTCATGCCGGATGTACTAAAAATGCACAATTGATTCATCTTGAGCCAGAAGCGCACTCTGCCGATTAACAGCCGCTGTTCTTCTGTCTTTAAGGGCTATAATGTTTTATGATGTGATTCAAATTTTGTGTTGACATCCCTGAAATAAGCTTTGTTTGTTCATAGCAAAAGCAAACCACGAGCAACTTTCACTCCATACGGCAAATGTATGAAGACGCAACGGACCAGTGCGCATTGACGGCGTTGTTAAATGTATCGAGTAATATCTAAAAGTATGCACTTATCACAAAATTACACAAGAAAATGCAATTCCTATCCTTGCCCTTGTGCTGACCATCATTCAGAAAGCCGAAGGCAGGAAGAAAATATTGACATGGGATGTCTTCAGATTATCATCTCATGACTAAATCGATAGAGAGATGGGCGATCTCTTCAGCTTGGATGGAGCCGTTGTGAAGGTCAAGCAGTGCAGTCATTAAGGAAGTAGCTAGGCACACAATTGGGCAGCACATCTCTATCTGCTTCCTCCTGCATGACATAGGTAGGTAGCAACCTTGAGGAAATGATTAGTGCTAAAGTCGGCTCCCACGCCACAGGAGACCCCTGCCTCATAAAATCCCAGGCTCCGCAGTGGAATAAGGGGGCCTGGGAGAGGGGAACCGGGGGGGACGGAGGAAATGCCGGCCGGCCTCATCTTTTACTGGACAAATTAAAGCCACACCGGAACAAGTCATAAAACAGGAAATAATGAATTCAATTATACTTTTTAGTGTTTAGGGGGCTGCTGCTGGTGAGATGTGCTGAGTGGGCAATGCTAAGGCGTGTGTGCAACAGCGGGCACAGGCTGATGACTATGCTGGTGGCGCAGAGCTTTGCTGAGGGCTGCGAGTGTGCTGACTGCATGTCTGTGAGCCCCGAGGAGCAGTTTAGACCTCAACAGGGCCTTCATTAGCAAATGAATGACTCTTAATTGGCCTAGCAAAATACACAGGGTGCTTGTTGATTATAAGGTCTTTTCTTTCCCTGCCTGCATTTGCATACAGGCACACACAAAGTCTTACAGGTTGGCACACCGAGGCGTGCTCTGCAAAACCGTCATGATTTCGAACTGGCAGATATGGCTCAAAAGATGGACTTCAGCTGTCACCAACAGAGAGATATGGATTTGGGGGCATATTCTTTTTCTCCATCCAATCTACGCTCCCTCATCTCACCTCCCAACACATCTTTTCACTCTTTTTCAGTCCTCTCGGTCCCGTCTTAACACCTTAGTGGGAGGCCGAATCACAGTCCTACATGGAGCAGGTGTGGCACATACTGAATCCGTAGAAAGGACTCGCCACAAATCATTGCAGCCCAATTAAACACTTCACAGAGAAGTCCAGACATCACATAGATTGATGTATAAAAAAAACAAAACAAACGAATAATGAACATTAGAAGATGGTTAACAACAAACAAACAAGAACCAAAAATGAAAAAATAATAACAACAACATCGTAAAAGAGAAGAAGACGTTACAAGCTTAAACACGAATAATGAACATTGGAAGATGGTTAACAACAAACAAACAAGAACCAAAAATGAATAATAACAACAAGATCGTAAAAGAGAAGAAGACGTTACAAGCATAAGCGAGAATGCCCGGAAAGTCAGAGTCTCCTCTATGCCCCAGCCCCTGGTGCCAATCACCTGCTGGCAGCCTGCCAATTAAAGCGCTGATTAAAGCAGACAAAGTGTCTCCAAATGCAGAAAGAACTGCTGGAGGTCTAAACTGCTGAAGCCTGTCAATTACCCTGCCGTAGGAGAGGTGGGGGAGGAGCAATCGCATGCAAATAAGGAAGGAAATGTATAACTATATACCATTAAAAAACATTTTTGAGAGTAGTTTTGGTTTTCGGGAGCATTTATTATACTCTCCACAATTCGATATTTTTCCTCTTCCGTGTTCCTCTTGAAAATCAATAAATAGCAGCCAATGAGCAAAACAAGTGCCATGGTGGACAAAATGAAAGGATCATGAAAAAAAGAAAATAGTAGGGCTATGTTTGAATTGTCGGTGCTATTTCTTTTGTTAACCGCAACGAAACAAGTCAACAAAATGCTGGGAAATAGCATGGTGCAAGGAGATTCCTGCAGTTACACTCGGGCTTATAATAATTAATTGCAGGTCCCCTATGGGAAGACAGCAACGGTTCAAATATGTTCAAACAAGTCATCAAAAATACACCTTGTGAACTTTTATTGTGTTGTCTCAGGCTGCACAGATGTTGTTACCCACCACGACAGCTGTTTTGTTTTATAAAAGACAAGTGTTTTACAAATCCATCTGGAAAATCTGAAAAAAAAAAGGCACTTTGGAAAAAACAAATTGTAAAAGGATGACGAACATTCCATCGGTCACATTCCTGTGAGGCTAATTAGATGAACAATAAAATGAATAAACTGCACAGCACTAGCATGCCAAGCAGCTACACTTGAGTTACATTTGACAGGCCTGGTTAAAAGTAGTGCTGGTTTGATTTGAACACACTAGTGAATCAAGAAATTTTTCCGACTATAAGCCGCGACTTTTTCCTCATGATTTGAGCCCTGCAGCTTATCTGTTGTTTTTTATTGATATTTTTGCTAGCCACCAGCAACCAAATGTGGGTATCTGTTAGAGGTTTCAATTTGTGGAAGAACTGAAAAGATGTGAATCAATGGCCAAAAGAGATATAAAAAAATCTTAAAAATATTTTAAAAAAAATTATATATATATATATATATATATATATATATATATATATATATATATATATATATATATATATATAAAAAAATTTCTGATTTTATTCATGATTGTTTATATGAATTATGTGCAATGTGTTTTTATGATCACTAAAATAATCTATAAAACCAGATGCTCTTGAAGTACTGATTTCGATTTTGAACTGCTATTTAACTAACAGTATTTTGTTACTGTTGAAAATATCCATCCATCCATTTTCTATAAATGTGTCGGGACTAAACATGCAGGCATGTTCTGTCTGTTAAAGAGAGGATGTTGCTGTTGGCAGACAATTACAAAAAAAATAACAAAAAAAACGTCCATGCGCCATCTTTTTGCATAAATATCCCATGTTATTACCTGCGGCTTATAGACCAGTGTGGCTTATCCGTGACAAAAATAATTTATTTGCTCATATTTTGCTAATGCGGTTTATATTCAGGTGTGGCTTATAGTCCGGAAAATACGGTAATCCCTCGTTTTTCACCATTAATGAGGACCGGAACCCCCCACGATAAGTGCAAAACTGCTAAGTAGCATCACCCGCCTGATGGAATTTTCAGGCATGTCTTATTTGGATACCTGAATTTTTTAAATGTGAAAAGTATTTATATATTTATCTACATATTTAAGACAAAGATTAGTGCAGTACAAATATTTGCTTGAATCTTAAATTTTTAAAACTTATACAGTAACTGTACTGCTATCCATTCCCATCCTTTTGGCTGTAGCATCACGGAGAGCCGCGGTTATAATAGCGGCACTCAGGGGTCTAATTAAAGTGAAGCCTGTTGCTGACCGAACAGGATAACAATCAAAACTCACACTCAAAATTCCAATTCATGACTAAATAAATCTAGGTAAGAGATTTACAAAACTCCGGTGAAGCTTTTTTTCTTTTTTCCATTGTTATTTTCATGAGATTGGGCACTCTGGCCGCTGTGCCTTTTAAAGGCTTAAGTAAAAATGGCAGGATTTGGTTAATGAAATAATTATACATTTCAGAGAGCGTCAGTTTCATTAATGCGTGAGAAATCTTTTGCATACTTTTCTCCTGACGTATACAAATTTCTCACGTACAAAGTGTAATCTAACGATTCTATTGCATTGAGGTGAAAGTACATGGTCCTCAGTGCATTCATTTCTTTGCTTGGGAATGTGTCTGTGCTCGACAACAGCGATGCAATCACTGCCACATGCTGATAATGGCCCACGCAGTTAAGCCCTCACTGTCATATCAAGCAAAGTATAAATCAGTCGTTGAAATATGATAATAATTGCGAGGTTATAAATGTTGTTTTAGCAGTATGAATAAAAAGGATAAAACTGGATCATTACACCTGCCTCCCAGTAGGCCATTCCATGTGCATTTCAGGTACAGTAAATATCATGTTTTTTTTTTTGTTTTGTTTTTTTTCTTGCTTGATCACAGGCAGACAAATGTAAGAAAACAAGTCAACAGGATGAACACAACAAGGCACTATTGATCAATGACTTTGAGGGTATATCATCTCAAACAATGTGAGTTGAAAAAATATAATCATAGCAGTGATAATAAATATAGTGTCATAAAAAGATGGAGCTAGCCAAAATCTGTGAAAAAATGTATATTTTGTAAATATTTTCACTTCACACTTCACAAATGCTTGTGTTATTCCGACATGAATCTGAAGTAAAACAGTAGTATAGCTTGAGTGCAACTTGAGTCTAGCTAGTCTAAGTAGATCGGAATTTACATTTATTTCTATGGCTTTAGCAAACGCTATAATTTTTAAATGCGGGACGGATGAAGAAGAAATTGTGTGTGTAGTATAGATTGTGTACCGATGTATTACCAAAGTACGGTATTTGTCAACATGTAAAATCCCAGCCAGAACAAATGCATCATGATGTAATGATTGAAGACTTGTAAACATTTATACCGAATTAGAAAGAAGAGATAGCATGGCATCTGTTTTGTTCATTCATGACCGTTGGTGTACATTATTCTCCACTTGCGGAAAGTTGGTGATGATGCTCCACACATGCCAAAAAGTACAGTTGTAGGACAGACAACGGGCACAAACGAAGCCCCCAGTTCGTCGGCTATCTGAAAATGTTAAAATCACCGAATCCCACCGCTCGTAATCTGGATCACTCTTACTTTAAAGTAGATGAGAAGAGTAAGAGAAAGAATAAAACATTAGGGCGTAATAGGAGGAGGGGGATGAAATAAAATAAAGACAGCGGTCCAAAAAGTCAAAGAGATGAAATGAGGGAACCTTCTTGTTCATGGTAAGAAGGGGAGCCCCTAGTTTTCAACGCAAGTGGTGGCCTTAAGGGGCAAACATCAAACACCGTGTGAGGCAGAACTCACCTTTTACTACTCTATCATCCTATTCAGTAGGGAAGCTGTCACGGTTAATATTTGATATGCCGACCAACAGCCTAAGCAGGTGTAAGCCCACGGGAGACTCCTGTGTAGCCCTTGCCCCTCCTTGCTCTGCCTGTCAGGCATCAGATGTGACCCGCCGCTTGCATGGCATGCGTCGGGATCACGTGTTGTACATGTGGCGGCACACACAAGCACTGTCCCCTGAAGAGCAAGGCTGAGTGGCCAACACACTACTTAGTGGATTAGTGATGGTTGCCCGTATCCTTGAACTGAGGAGATGCAACGT
The DNA here is from genome assembly GCF_059441005.1 of Hippichthys cyanospilos. Lineage (NCBI taxonomy): Eukaryota > Metazoa > Chordata > Actinopteri > Syngnathiformes > Syngnathidae > Hippichthys > Hippichthys cyanospilos. Next base: position 25,199,099 of record NC_142370.1, on the reverse strand, counting down.
GGCACAGAGGGCTTATTTTTCATAGTAATGCGATCTACCTGTCCACCGGCAAAGTAAATAACACCATATGAGCTGCCATAGCACGCGGCCTGTTAAGGTACTGCATTAGTCTCCGTTCTCCCCTAACCAAGAATAGACAGACAACACTTATACCTGGAGATTGCTCCCCGTTAAAAAGCTTTCAAAGTCCGTCGTCCTCTGCAGCAAAACAAACGGGCTCTTTTGTCTTTTGAGCCTTTAATAGACATGTCAGGCGTTAGTGCCATTCTTCACTGTCTGGAGAGAAAAAGTGTGTATAGGAAAAAAGCAGGGGGAGGCAGCAGGAGTACAAAAGGGGATGCGCACAATGAATCTCTCGCTACGGTCTTGCTGCTTGTAGGGACACTTTGCTGACTGTGTCCCATGGGTGCCAAGGCAGGACAGTACTTTGTGTCGCTGGGGCCGCTGAATACTCGGCTTCAGCCATTCTTCACTATAGGGACACTTCCCGAGAGGAGCTGCTTCTCCCTGGGCGCCCACGCCGTCACTGACGTCCACCTTCTGTTCTCTCATGTCCCCGGAATGGCCCATCAAAAGCACTCCCTTGGCTACCACAACACCACTGTCCTTAAAATGATAGGAGAGGTTAACCTTAACTAGTGGATGTTTCGCTGAAAAAAAAAACAAAACAAAAACAGAACACAAAAACAAAAAAAGGAGCATTATTCCTTTGGAAAGTTCCTCAACTTTGAAACTATATTTGGAACAATGATAACATTCATGTTTTTTAGGGAAATCAAAAGACGGTTTTTCTGACATCCATCCAAAACAGCAGACATTATTGTGCTTATGTTCATTATGCCCGGAATGAGTACAGTATTTAGACATTTTACAACAATGATCTACACCTCTCAATATGATCAAGTTAACAAGATATTATTCAATTTGCAATGGAGATTTGATAAGTGACCATTGTTTATATTCATGAGTAATTTCATAGTTCAGCTGACTGATCAATTAAAGAGTTAGCTCATACCTTTTGAAATGGAAAAAAAATTAAATGAATGGTTATGTTTTCTGCAATGTACCAATTATGGAAAGTCATGTACAAATAAAGTTCGATTGATTCTGGGCATACACAAATACTACTTTTATTTGGGTGGGGACTTATTTATGGTGATCAACATTTTATAATGCAAGGAAGCATATTTTTTTTCTTCCCAATTCACCATGCTTCCATTTGGCTTGACAGTTATCTGTGCCTCAAAAATATGCATATGTGCACCTGCCCGTGTACATTTTTCTCTTGTAAATCCCATTGTTTGTGTAAAAGGTAGCATGTACTGTACATTTGTTTTTCCATATAACCTTCATAAATATAGTATACATTTGATGAAAACTAGATGGAATTCCAACATGCCAATGCATTAGCATTTTATTTTTTAACAGGTCAAAAATGGCTTAGATGGAAATGTCTTATGTGGTGCAGCCACGGAGAGCTTTGGAGTCAGCTCAAGACAGTTACTGTGACTCCATATTTAGCAATAATAGATGTGTTGATGACAAATGGACGTGATATTTTATGCAAACTTTGAGAAAAACAGAACCAAGACATTCGGAAAGGCCATGTTCTTTGTTATTCTTGAGAAAACGAAACCACCTTGAGTGTGTACCGAGTACACAAGAACAACCGAAGCACACTGACTAATTTTCATTACTAAGACATGACCTCCAAATAATGTAACGCTTGTGGGATCGTGAAAGTACATGGGTGGAGCTTAGACATACGGAGGAATACGGTGAGAGAGGAACCGAGCGGTGGATGCCTTCGATTTAAAACACCTTGACAGGTAGATCTCATGTGAGGCACGAGGTTCCACCCTGGGGGACATCTGGCTAATTTCCTGTGAAAACAGCAGACGACCGAGACAGCAGGTGGGAGAACGCTTACTTCATTTTCCGGGAGATTTTTTTTTTTTTTTTTTAAATGACACACCTGACAATCTGTGGGAGTGCAGTACATATTCAGCATGGCCTGTCAGCTTGTGCTTTGATAGCAAAACGAATAGCTACAAAATATATGACTTTTTGTCATTGCGGTGTTTTGCTTCCATATCTCCAAAACCTCTAATTAGATTGTCCAAGTGCACCTAATGTTGAGATCTGTGAATCGCAAACTAGCAATGAGTCTGTATGTGTCAGGAGATGTGATATTCCAGTCATCCGCATGAAAAAAAACGCACACGCAAAAACAAATCATCTGCCCATCTTGATTAGTGAGCTACTCAAGCAGGAGAATACAAATGTCTGTCAACATAAACACTTGTTCACAAGTTAAGTCTATATTGATGGCAGCCTCCAACGAATGTTTTTTTGTTGCAATGGAACACGTTGTCGGTAGGGATCTGAATTTGCATGTTGCTCCCAAGGATGAGTCACAGTCAAGAAGAGAGCAATGGAAATGTGGGGGTGGGGAACAATGAAAAAAGTAGAAAAAAAGAATTTAAAAAAAAAAAGGTGATAAAGTGAAAAACGGGTTGTTCCGAGAAAGGTCATGCTGATTGTCTTTGCCCAAATATGCTGGCCTTTTCAAAATTAACTCGGCAAAGGTGATATTTTCCACAAAGGCGGCATCATGAATCAAAGAAGCATCTACAGTTCATCCCAGGAAAGCAAAGCAACTTCCCCCTCTTGTGATCGTCTGGCTCCGATCACACTCCTGCTGGCCATATACAGCTGACATCTTCAGTAATTATGCAATTAACACCATGGCAGGCCTAATTTCAGAGATAGCATGGTATAATTGCATTTAGTCATTCATTAGTTAAGCCAAACATTTGATAAACCATGAGCAGGTGGAGGCCAAAGGCTGCTCGTGTTTTTCTGCCTTCTTTTTCTTGGCAAAGTGTGGTTGCTATTGTTGTGTCATTGGCTTTGATCACTTTCTGGGAGGAATCGCTGACAGGGAAGGTTTTGCAATTTACCAATAATTAGCCCTCTCTCTGATAAAATCCAAACAATTCCCTCGGATAAAGCTAAGAGGAGACATTTTAGCCCTCTTTCTTGAAAACAACTCACCAAACTAGGACGGCAACGATTGATCAATACAACAACTAATAAACGGGTAGATTAATTGAACCATTTTTGACTGTTTTGTGACCTAGTTTAATTTAAAATGTCCCACAGCCTCAGCTTTTCAACAAATATTCTCCTATTTCTGTAATGCATGTAAGCAGACATATTATCTTGGTAATGATGCAATACAAAACATTTGTGATTCGTTTGAAAAAGGGCATCAACATTTTTTTCCTATGTTTGTTTTAGTTTACTTATTGCACTGTCAATTGAAAATAATGTTTTGTTTTTATCCAAATCATTACTCAATCGATAACTGATGGGCAGACTGATGTTTTTTGCAGCCTGATATCCCACTGAAGTATAATGAAAATAATGACCTGGCTTTGAATAAAGGGATGAAAATGAAGTTTTATCCAAATTATTCCTCAATTGACAAATTGATAGATTATTGAAAAAAAATGCTTGTTGCAGCCTGATACCCAACTAAAGTACATTGAATATCTTAGTTTGCATCGTTTTCCAGTGAGCACCGGATAGGCCATCATCTGAAATGTCTTTTTCAGTCGCCTTTTTGCCGACAGTGAGTACAGGCGGCAAAGCTCAACAAAGCATCATGGCAGTGAGCGGCATCACTGAACCAATAATAAAATAGCCGCTCTCATCACAGACCGCAAATCAAATTGAAATGATCTCAATCCTTGTTGGACACTATTTTTTAATATAACAATATTTAACATTATTGTAATGTTACAGTCTGTCGGGGCAGGAAGACAATTTGGTCCGAGTAGCGGCGAATCCGTCCCATTCCCTCTGATGATTCCTTCAATTAAGCCTTCCTGGCAGTGAAGGCCGAATGCTTAACTGGGCAGACTTGGAGCCGCCACCAGCTCCAAGCAGCAGTGGGCTCCACTTCAACAGCGCATTCATCAGGACCAGCACCAACACTGGGCCACCTGTTCTAACACGACACCAGGATGAAGCCATTTGCATTCTGCTCAGACTGATCTCTTGACTTCTCTTCACTTTTGGCCTCCCACCCCCTCCTTCTCTGCGTACGCAACTTTAAAGTTCCTCTGAGGCAACTCTGGCAGATAATTGAATAGCGTGGTTTGATTTAGCCCGAAATCAATTTGGGAGGGGGGCTTTTCATTCATTACTCTTCTTGGCTTTGATACAGAGCGTAAGATCCTTCAAACCTTGGCAGAGGCTCAAATATCGCCAATTGAAAGTGAAATGAAGTAGGCGCGTGTTGGACGGGACAAGGAGGGCCTTTTGTCTGAGGAGGAGCTCACCTAGGCTCCACTCCCTCTGATTTCTGCGCCTCCCCTAGTCTCATCCTCACCTTTTCTCTCGTCTCTTCCCACACCTCCACTCTTCAACTCCTCCTTCGGAGGGTTACCAAAGAAACACTCTGTGCTCCTTGTCACCACCAGGTGCTGCTGTGAAATAAGGAGAGAGACATCGGCAGGAGGCAACCACGCGCACAGTTTGACATTTTAGCCGTTCCCTGCAGACACCAGTCGGCGTGCGCACGAAGTGATGCGTGGTCACTTTGTCAGCATGTATGTGTAAGCCTGTTTTTAGACGCGCTCTGAAAGCATGTGTTTGAATCTATTTGTTCTCAAACACATCACTATGCATCTTTGCCACAGAGTCGCCTCGACAGCAGGGCTGACACATTGACTGCACTCAGTTATACTGTAAATCAATGTAATGCAATATTCAATACGTTACACTGCATAATGGAGCATTATACCAAGCTGTATTTGAAAACAACTTGGCGCTATTGTGAAGAAATATAGAGGTGCTTGAGCAGAGGGCCATTCACCAAGCTATTTATTAGGTGTAAGAGGAATCTTGAACACGGACTGGTGAGGTGAACGCCAGCTTTCAATCAAGAATAGAAACATATCAGGTGAACGACTGCAAGGGTGTCTTAAGTGAGCGGGCTGCACAAATGGGCCGCCGTTGAGGCCAACAGGGGGTCAGGTTACTGGAGCTTTTCTTCACTTTCCAAACCGATTACGTTCATTGAAATAAGCGCACGGGCCGGCTTTCTGACTTGAGGCTGTGTTAGACATGCTCCAGTCTCTCTGTATCTGTGAGCTTCTCTGACCTTAGCAGAGTATGTTTGCAGGGTGTCAGAGCCACTAATTCATCTGAGTCAGGTCATTAGCTTGCTACTCAGCCAGCCAACAAGCAGTGGAACAAGAAACAAAGTTTTCAAGGAAACACAAACAGCCTCCGTTCTCCAGCTACCGTTAGTTTCTGCCTTTCAAAACTGCTGAAGTGGGACACTTACCTGACTCGCCCCATTTTTGCGCCACAGGAGCCTAGATGGTGATGAATGGTTGTAAGAAGCTGTCACTACCACAAAGTGCAGAGAAAGGGGTTGAGGACACATTCCACACAAACTCTTCATCTTTAAGCATCACAAGCAGACTAAGCTGAATGCTCTGGGTTGAATCAATACTACTAACCTCGAGTGTCTGCATCCAAATTTGGAGCATTACACTTACATAGATGAGTGAAGGGGCAGATCATGGCCATTACGACATTATGTCAAAGATTGCCAACATTTGCCATGTGCACCCACTGTTTCGAGCAAAGCCGACGGTAACTAATTCAAACTGAAATGGAGTGGTGCATCTTTTTGCACAGACAGCTTCTGCCTTTGAAGCGGCAATGATTGACAGACTCAATATGAGACCCCTGCTCTCTGCTTCCACACCTCTGCAGAGACTGGTCAAACCCATCGTCTGGTGGCTCCCTGGCAGGGCACGGGTGACCCCTCTAATAATCCTGACCATCGCATCCATCATGCCACCGCGTTCACCCCGAGAGAGGGCATAACCAAGGGAATCTAATCAGGCAGTCTAATTGAGGAGCAGGAGTGGCCGATACCCCGGCTAGGAAGCTGGCTCCGCTTAGGCAGGCTCAGGGGACGTCAATAACACTCTGCGGGTGTCGATTCATCAGACTTCCTTAATGTCATTAGCCTTGAGAGGCTTCAGTACGCCCCGCTCTCCTTTCTTGCTCCACCTTCCATACATTCATCTCCTTCACTACTGCCTAAAACTTGCAATATTCTGTTGCACGTGCCCAGTAAAACCTCATCTCCGCCCACCGCCTGATCGTACCCGTCTTCCGCTCACGTAACTTTCTACCTCTCTGCTTCGCCTCGACGATAATAAGCTCACCTTGCCGAATAAGTTCAGGACTTGCCTGGAGAATCTAATCTCCTTGTGTTTGGAAAATGCATACGCGCTCTGCTCATGACTTTTTTCTTGTCCTGCACGTACATTCCTTTACGGTCTCCCGCCCTCCCGCCTATCGCTAATATACCGCAAACAACATGTGGTATATGTTCCAGCTGTTGATTAAACAAAGCCCTAGCTTACAGTGAGCAGGTGAAGCAGTCAATTACTCCACAATTACTTGGCAAATTATGCAAAGGAGGAGAGAGAGGCAAGATGGCAAATACCTTGGCAGAGGGGGCAGGGCTGCACTGGCAGTTCTAGGGCCCGTCGGATGGTAAGCGATGGAGACCTCGACGCTGCCAGAAAGAGGGCAGCTCTGAAGGACAACTTGACCCCTTGCCTGCCAAAAATTTGCACTCACATCTGCAGGATATCATGAGCAAGCTCAAACATCTTTAAACACTAATACCAAAATGTTTGTCTATACGAGGCAGCAAGCTCAAGACATAGAATATGTTTGTGGGGTACAGCATTTTTACCTTAGCCACAAATGCAACTGTGTGTGTGCATGTGGGGAGGTTCTCAGACAGGACTTTTATGAACTGGGATTGAATACGTTTTCACTGGCGTGGTGTACAGTAAATTGCTTGTGTCAGTTCATCTCTTAAGGAGGCTTGTTGATGGGTGTAATGCTCTCAAGCATGTGGCTTCTCCAAATCGTCTAAAAACTGCCAACCCCTCTTAACTCTTTCCATGTATCCTGCAGTGATGCTACGGCTGGAGTTTTGTCCGCGGTCACTAAGCTTTTAGTTATGACTCCCACAACGTGTCACTTTGGCTCACCCTCCTGTCTGTGTTACCGCTTAGTCTATAAATCCTCCATCAAGTGGGACATTCAACGACTAGCCAAAGTAAACACCAGAAGAAGGGAAAATACAGGGAAAATAACTGGTTCACAGAAGCTGGAGAAATAGCCAATATTCTGTGAGTGGGAAAGTAAGCATATTTTTTTTCTTGGCAAAGTTTGGTTCTTGTTTTCTGTCAGTCCATCTGTGTGATTGTGAACAGGCAGAATGAGGTGTTCAGTTGTTGGTAAAGATGAGCACAAGGGATTTTTTTCAGGAGAATAAAACTTGTTTATCATATGGTATTACTAAGTTATATCTCAAGTTTTCTCTATAACGTTGTGATACATTGGAGGGAGAGCTAGTGGTAAAATGTTTTTCACCTTCATCACCACCAAACAATGTTAACGCCTTAAATGTGTATGTAGTAGGTATGTGTCGATCACATTTTTTGGAAAATGTTTTGTGAATATGCTGAACCTGAGTCCCGATGCGATGTATTAGCAGTGAATATGTTTTTTTTGTTGTTTTTTTAAACAAAACTACATTAACATGACACCAACGGTGCTGTGGAGCAGTGGTTGACTAAGTGAAAACTTTTTTCAAGTACAAGTCAACACCCCGTTTTTATCGCAATTTGGGTGGATTTTACTAAAATACGAGAATAAGTTGATTCTTGATTTTAATTGTTACATATATCATGTCTGTCTAATTGATTAGTTCACATGATGGTGTTTGCTATTAAAGTAAGAAAATTAATTTCAAAGGCATTTCTACATTGTATGGAGTGACGTTGGACACATACGAAGTCCAAGGTCCGTTGCTAACCCCAAGGCGGCACGTCTCAACGCACACAAAACTCATTGTGTAGAGCTGGTAGAGGCGTAACACAGAAATAATAACGAGGAGGTAACTCATACCATGGCTCCAGTTGTTTCAAAAGACAACAAAAGCCAGCATTTTCTACTGCAGACAAATCCTACACGATTAATTAAGCTACATTGGCTGTGATTTTTTTTTTTGCTGTCCTTGGGCATTTTTTCTTTGTCCTGCAAAGTCTGTTTCAGCGTTGGCTGGCTTGATAGTTTTACCTTGGAGTATCACTGACTGTTTGTTTTTCAAGTCACATATTATATGTATTAAATTAAATAGAAGGTCTACCCTTTCTGCCATGTGAAATGCTCTTTTTGCACACTATGCAAGTAGCCATTCAACAGTCTAAATATTTCCATACTGCTACCATTATCATTAGTTTTACCTTAGCTCTGTTTGTGAATTTACCAAAGTATTCCCCCACTGGCTCTGTTTACTTAGTGTTTCCAGCTGTGTCACATTAAACAAGTCTTTTTTTTAGCAATAACTGTGTACCTCTGTATTAGTTTGTTGCATTTTAAAATAATATTATATTACCACTATCACCACCACTACTACTACTACTACAAAAGAATTATTAAACAAATATCTGCTACCTATTTTGATCATCCAGAAATGATGTGATTGGGCCTGATTTCAGATATCACGTGATTGTGATTGGGACATCCCTAGTACGAAGGTGTAATATATATATATATATATATATATATATATATATATATATATATATATATATATATATATATATATATATATATATATATCCCACTTAGACTGAAAGAAAGCAGGAAACGAAATACAATCCAAACTAATAAGTAAAGGAGGAAGACCTGGACAAGTGACAATAGGTGGAGTGAGCTGATTGGTTCAAACAAGGTCGAGGGTTAACAAGGACAGGTTGATGCAATCAAACTAAACCAGACACTGACAAGAAGGGCAAGAAAATGTGAACGAAAACAGAATCCAAACCCAACACAAACCCAGACCATGACAGATAAGGGCTAGGCATTCATTCCTTATGTTTAATGTTAGGGTTAGGCGCCTGGAAATGCATAATGTCGATAGTTTTCCTCACAAGTATAGCTGTATAAACGTGTGTGTGGGTGGGGGTGATGACAAAATCAGGCTTTTCAAGTTATATTGTTCCACTTTGAAAGATATCAAGGTACAAAATGAATTGTCTTTTAATGTCGAGACATATCTTCAAAGAAGATTGTGCTATGATCGTGACAAATTTATTCCAATGTATGTAAAACAGCAACAAGAAAGTCGTTGCATTATACTGAACAAAATCTAGCTGTATCATATCAAACACAGTCAAACATGCTCCTATCACTCCACTTCCAAATTGAATGGGCCATGTATCATTTTGAACCCAGCACATTTAAAAAAAAAAAAAAACTGTATAAATTGTTTTGTGTTTTGCGGACAGAAGCGTACTTTTTCAGTGACCACTCATACATTTCCTTCAGGAAATATAATAGTTAAGCATAGACCTCCAACAAAATCATTACACATGCAGTATGCCAGATAACATCTAACAATTGTTGACGTTTTCAGCACGGTTATTAGGAATGATTTGAGTCTGTCCATTAACCTATGAAAATAGGTGAGCCTGCTGGGATGCCAGTGTGGTCCAGTGATGAACACCTCCCTTGTCCTCCCTTTATCCTTCTCCACAGTCTCTCAAGCTCACCCCCCTCTGGGCAGGTATTGATCAGATCTCCCCTGCTCTCAGCCGGAGCACTGATTCATGTTTTTCTGAGTGGCCCTCGCTCACCACGCGCAGACAAGGCTCAGTCATGCTCTCCCTTATCTGTCTGTCCATCAGTCTGGTCCGCCCCGTGGCCTCAGCCAAGTCCGTCCGTTGTTGTTCATGGTGACCATCAATTACTTTGTTATCAGATAATTACATTGGAATCTCTTTTCTAGCCATTCATAACTACTCTTTGGGATTTTCTATATTTTTCAACTGGAGGGAGTAAAGGACAACATTCTTTTAAGCCGAGTGTAGAATTACGTTAAAACGCTTTAAAAAAATCTTGAAAAACATTTTTCTGGTTGATGAATAGAAATCAGTCTCATGGAGTGATTGTTTTTTTGTATTTCAAATCACTCACCTAATATGTGTATGGAAAATACTAAAAACAATACAGAAATTTCATTTTAGCTTTCTAGTGTGTGAGGAAAAACACATTTTTGGATGAGCTTGCATGTTCACGAGGAAAAGCTGATACCATATGTCACAAATCTGATTGGCTGAATGAGATCAGCAGATATTTTGCATTTTTGCAAAATGGGTGTTTGGTTCTCAAAACATAGTTGTAAATGGTCTCATGCTGTATTTGTCAACCTTTGCGATAATGATCATGTTTATTATAATCTAGTTGTTTTTTTTATCATCTTTCTCATAAATGGTTCTGTATGTGGTTCTCTTGAGGTTAAGTCAGATTTTTGTGCAAAAAGACTTTCTCCTTCTTCCATTTCTGTTTTTTGGTGAGATGTGAAAGCGCAGTCCTGTTTTGAGTTAATTGTTTAGTTTTTATTGACACTTTATTTTTTTTTCTGTTATTCTTTCCCAAAGAGTGTCAGTGGTACACAAATGTTGGCCAGTCCCAATCTCCTGTGAGCAGTGCAGGCCGACAGTGAGAATGTCCTGGTCGTGGACTTGTTCAGACAGCCCAATCTTAGAAGACCAATGAAGATCATTATTTACATATAGAGAGCTCATTCCTAATTATTAAAGTTATCTCGGGTCCGTTTACAAATTCAGCAGGCCGAAACCATGCTAGATTTAAGTGTTGTCCTGCAAGTGTTCTTCAGACATGAAAGGAAAAAAATGAACCCTGTGAACTTTAGAAACCAAGGCAAGCGCCACATTCCAGCAATGAAAGAAACCCCCAGTAGGCAGATATCGGCCTTGGCCAGTTGTAAAAGAGAGAAGAACAGAACATGGTGAAAAAGAGACAAGATAGCAGGATTGGGGGCGGGTCCAACAGCTGCAATAATAACAGTAATGAGGAAAAGACTAATCATGGAAAGATTGGCATAAGCCCTTCCCGCCCACAAGTCTGTTTGAATGGCAAACTAAGGGTGCTGTGGTCCTGCGCAGACATCTGGCAGAAACAGGAAGTCAAGGACCAATACCAAGGCAATTTCTCAAAGTGACAAGTTCATTTACAAACATTAATTTTGCAATTGAATCATCCCCCTGCCCCTGTGATGCAAAGCAGTCAGTGAATGATCGAGCAGGTGCTGAGCATGTTCTACTGTACAACAAACTATGCCCCTTTACATTTAAGAGTGACCTCTCATTTCTGGATGAAACAAAAACAAATAGAAACTCTAAACAGAGAATTTGAGCAATAGCGAGAGTAAGAGACATACCTAGGCCTTGCAGCAGCGGGGGCACATGAAAGCCCAGCTTCAGCCATGGCCCCTGCTCCAATGTGTAGAAATTAATTGAGTGAAAAAAAAAATCTGCTGTTTAAGGTTGAAGTGGGTTATGGAAGGCAGTGTAACAATTGTTTTCTGTTTGCCAGAGGCTATATATCGTTCATTCCGACTTTCTTTCTTCCTGCTGCACCACCCCATGCTCACTAACATCCACCTCCTAACTATTTCTTGTTCTTTTCTTTTCCATGTTATTTTTCATTCCCTTTCATCATTTACATTCACGGTACAGTGGACCCCTGGTTTACGACGTCCCTGCCTTACATTTTTTTCACCTTACGACATGGACCGCGACATTTTTTTGTCCCCCTCTTCACGCCCTTTTTTACAACACCTCAATCATGGCGGTCAGTGTGCGTGTGTGACTCACCGCGCTCATATGTCACTGCTTACGTCACTAATATGCTGGCCTGCTATTGGTCGGCGTCACGACTCCCTAAGATACTGGTCTACTATTGGTCGGTGTCCAGGAGGCACTAAGATGCTGATCTGCTATTGGTCGGTGTCACTCGTTCCAAAATAATAGACAGTTGAAGCTTTGTTCTTATGTGTGTGCTTACAAAAAAATATTGATAGTTCATTTTAGATCTTAATTCAAACTTGGATTAGCCAAGATTGGGTCCCAAGATTGCTAGTGATGTTAAAGCTAGAAGTAAGAAGATGATTTATATGGAAACGAAGCTGGAGATAATCAAGAAATATGAAGAAGGCTAAGCTAACCTAGCCTGGGCTAGGCTACCCTCACTATGGAACATAGCCATGACAAGCTCATCACGTCACTCAAATGTAAATGAGACTTTTCTATATTTTTTATATATAATGTTATTTAATTGTATATATGCATATTATTTTCAAGTAGCACTCTCTACACTATTTTGATACCAATTATTAATATGTATATATGATTTTTATGTTTTTACAGGGGTTTTTACACGCATTAGCTAATTAGCTAATTAAAAAAAAAAAAAATCCAGCTGGTTCCGGCCTTCATGTTTGGTTTTTGCATGTTCTCCCTGAGCCCGCATGGGTTCTCTCTGGGCATTCTGGCTTCCTCCCACAATCCAAAAGCATGCATGGCTGGTGTATTGGACACTCTAAATTGTCCTTACGTGTGACTGTGTACTTGAATGATTGTTTGTCCCTGTGTGCTCTACAATTAGCTGGAAACCAGTTCAGGGTGTAGCACGCCTACTGCCCAAAGACAGCTGTGATAGGCTCCAGCATGCCTGCGAGCCTTGTTGGGATAAGCGGCTTCGATAAAGGATGGATGAGACACATAAGCACAATGATGTGTATTTTTCTCCCCCGAGAGTCCCTGTGCAGCCAAGCAAACTTACTGAGGTAGTCAGAGGTGCATGCGAGTTTGCGAGGATGTCAGTTGGTCCACATCTGTCTAAATCAGTCAACATGATAACAGTGCATGAACAGTTATCTCGAAATTGTGACACTAATGTGCAAGTCAAAATACAAAGCAGAAGAAGCCTAGCATCCGCTTGGGCATAAAAGAAAAGTCTCATTCTCTCTGTACATTCAAATGGGCAATGTAAACTCTCACTTCTCTGTTGGTGTTGCTATCTGCTTTTTGTTTCAGCTCTATCAAGAACACACACACCAAAGCACAAGTCCCCTGCCTGAAAGACAAACATTGCCATCAAAAGCAACAAGATTTCAAGAAAAACACAGATGCATGTGAATGCACAAATCCATTTAGATCACAGTGAAATGGACAGTAGCGCTGATGTAGCAGCCGCGAAATGAAAGACAGAGCTGTAAAGTATAATACAAATACAAGACATAAAGTAATAGAAACAAACTAGGACAACCAGACAATCAAGCGATGACTGACATATGCAAGATGTTTTATATGCAGCACAACTCCTTCCGTCGCCCCAAGCAGAAGGGTTAAACCTACTTCCTGTTTTAAACTCCTCCCCTGGATGCTTTCATGTAAAGCAATCTTTCGCTATCACTGTGAGGAAACCTTACTTGCTCATACCCAATAATTCTATACAAACACTTAACCATTCTGTTTGAACTTTGCTGGTACACTCATTACACCTCCTTTGAAGAGTGAACATTAAAATATTGGTACATTTTGATGCATGTATTAGCTGCAAGACTGAAGCAAATTACACCAAAACCTCAACGCTGGCTGCTTAATAATACATAGACCATGTGCAGTAAGTCGGCAGAAGGGATACTCAAGCAAAAGAGAGAATTAAACTCATCTCACACTGCCATTTTTTTTTTTTTTTTGCATATATATTTGAATGCCTTGTTGGAGATGACACCACAGTAGCATTGGTAAAGAGGAGATCATGTTTCTGTGTGAGTCTTACACTTTTGCGTGGGATAAACCCTATATGAAGGCCGAAAAGGAAAGAAAGAAAGAAAGAAAGAAAGAAAGAAAGAAAGAAAGAAAGAAAGAAAGAAAGAAAGAAAGAAAGAAAGAAAGACCAAGTTCTATTGGTCCTGGCTACAGTATGCAAAGGACCTACACATACCTGCCTAGAACCACAAAATTAAGCTAAATTGCAATGAAATATTGTGGTCTAATTCACCCACAGAACAGTCATTGAGAGGAGCAGTTCCAGAAAGATAAGATTGTAGGACGAGTGCGATCAAAGAGGAGTTTCGGCTCTAGAGAAATATTTCATGTGTGTGTGTGTGCTGTTGGTTGAGGATATGTGTTTGGAATTCAATAACACCTTGCTGTAATCTACTCTGCTTCTTACTCCACGACAATATTCTAAAACTTAACTAAATCATTGCAATAACATTGGCATTATGAAACGTGTCCGTTCCAGCATCTGTGGAAAGTGCTCAGTTGATTGCAAGTAGCTATTGCTTTTACTAAAGGGTAAGTCAGACCAGACATCAAACTGGAGGTATGTACAATCGCAGAAGAAAAAAAATATTTTTGCAAAGGCTACATAGCCACGCTAGCCTAAACCCTTGTCTGGGTTTTCTTCTCCTACTTTCAGTTTCTTTTTTGCCAAAATGATCCCATAGCAGACACTCAACGGAACCCACTCTGTAATAACAGATGTAATGAGTGACATGCAAAGTAGTGTGAAATATCCCAGCGTATCTCTCAGAAGATCTCTGGCATCCGAATGTCCCCAAATTAAACTAAACTCACAGCGTGTCAAGTAATTTCCCTGACAGGTAGCTCCCTCTTGTGCGAGTGAAAAGAGAAGGGAAATGGGGAGCTGCAGAGGGCAACCTCAATAAAGCTGCAAGTCTATACAAGGAAGTCTTCAAGTTTTGCAACAAATTAGAATATCTCCTTGGCTGTTTTCTTGGGGATATTACCTCAGTCACCTTCATAATAAAGTAGGGGTCCCCTGCGGAGACGCCTCAGCGTGACAACTCTGTAACATGAGGCAACAAGTGGCAAATTAAATTACAAGAGCTGTCGATAATGCCCTGCTTTTTTGACAGTCCCCTAATACACGTGCTCTCTGAAGCAACCTTTCCAAAATTATTCCCTCAAGTCCAGCTGCTGGATTGAAATGGTGATAGCGAGGTCAACATGAAAGGCAGTGCCAGACCTTTACTGCTGACGAAGTCTTCCGCATTTGTGAAGAAGCAAGGGCTGGAAACTGATTGCACTGGTCCTGAAAAAAAAAAGACTATGGATACAATGGACTCTTCCATTGGTGAGGTTAGATATTCATGTGGGAACGCTTTGGTGCCGTTGCTAATAAAACAGCACAAACATCATCAACGTATTATGCTGGGGATAGGGTGCACTTTAATCTGCGCAGGTGAATATCCAAAAATCATTTAATTAAAATGCAGGCCTTCATTACCAACCCAGAACACAAAAGCTAAATAATAATAAGGTCTTGCTGAGAGATGACGATTCACTTTCTGACCGGAAAGATTTTCTATGTCATGCAATGGTACTGCTTCCATTCCATCTTACAAGAGAAAAGCCTTTAGCTCCTAAGCACTGTTACATCATATGTTTACAGTATTGATCACTCAACTTGAGAACAGTACAGCTAGTCTTTGGTTGGTGTAGGTTCTTTTTCTGACGAATTTCCCTGCATCAAACAATACATCTATTGATATTCATCCCTTATTGGTCAGGTTTACTGTGAGCTTCAAAGCTAGCAACATCTTGTACTAGCAAACCTTCACACACTCGCTCTGTACATAGGTGCACAGGTTAAAGACTCATAACCATGGTAACCGTTCTTTCAAATACTCAGCATACTCCTCTGAAATCATGTATCTCGAAAAGAAAGTGGCAGCTCTTCGTGAGCTTCTTAAATAGTGTATAATAAAGCAAAGTTTTTTTACCAAAGGAACAGAACTGATATCCTTCCTCAACATAGGGTACTACCCACTGTTATCTTACAGATTTACCATAACTTTGAATATAAAAATATTGCATTTGCTCCGAGAAATACTTGCATGAGCTACCTGATCCTAATTTCACAGTTGACTAGGATTAGGGGCAGGGAAAGCATGCATAAAACTTCCTCTCAAAAAAAGGTTTTTGTTTCTTGCCCTCTTACATCTGTTTGGCAATCTGCTTCATTTGTAGATCAAAGCTTACACTGCTACCCTAAATAACACATAGCTCTCAACAAAACAGCTCCATTACACAAACGCATAAGTGATTAATAACACAAAAGCACAGACTCCAGTCTGGAACAAACACCACCCCATGCTACTAAAGATTATCTTTGCCGTTGGGTTCAAGCAGTATGTTGGAAAATGGTACATTTGTTTTTTTTTTCTTCTTTTTCACAAATTGATCCTATATTAACAACATGCTTGACCCCCTTTGCGACATGTCATTTTTCATGGATTTCTAACCTAATAAAAGTGTTCAAACTAGCATGAGCACAAACTAATAGCTTGAAAGCTTACCTGTCTGAGGGGTGTTGCAAAACTCAGCTTGTTACCTAATTCTGTGGGAGACATGCAGCATTTTGCCACCTAAAGACAAAGGCTGGATACTTTTAAAACAATACCAATTAATAAGTGAAAACAACTGAAATAAAATGTTTGAGTAAACCTGTTTTGTTTATATATATATATATATATATATATATATATATATATATATATATATATATATATATATATATATTTGTTTAGTTATTTCTGATGAGGAGAGTGAGACCGTTGACATTGTTGGCTGCTTGATGGAGATTCACCAGATTTCAATATATTAAATTGTGATATAACATCTATATGTCCTGGCATGAAAAATGGTTGGATACACTGCGTGGCGTCTTAAGCAAGATGGCGTTTATTTCTTACAGCATTACTGCACGGATATGTGGTGATTCTGCCAAGCAGAGACTATATATATATATATATATATATATATATACTGTATGAAAAACATTTGAATGTGAAGGTCATACCCTATTGAAAGCCAAAACAGTTTATCAAGCAGGGTGCAACCAACAGCATCAAGTCCCTATCAAGTCCCTAACAGTCTTTGCAACTAGTGTTTTGACATTTGTCTTCATTATTATCAATGAACAGAAGCGATTGAGTCACCAGCATGCTCCATTAGCTTCCTTCATTGCACAGTTGCACAGCTGAAATCACACATTAGGATGGATCCAACATGAAATGACAAGTTGGAGGTGCTAAGGACACAGCGGCTGATTATGGTATTTAGGCGTCGACACACGGAATGAAGGGACAGTGGGTGAGGTGCCAAGGCTGAGATGGGATTCAATCAGTTGGTCAAGAATGACATTGAATGTGAAGGTTTTTTTTGTTATTTTTTTTTTTTCCTTGTCGGGAGCAGGGGTCCATACGGTTGAAGCAGACCAACATACCTTGAGAAGAGAAGCTAATTTCAATCAGTATAATTAGTCTGTGGTAATGAAATAAGTCAGAGGCACTGCCACCTTCACTTAAGAGAAAATCGATCTACGTTTGAGGGAGTTTATTAAAGCTGGGGAATAATGGGTAGATAGGGCGGGGGGAGGTGCGGGTGGGGAGTTGGGATTTAGTTTTCTCAGCTCACATTAACAGCTAATCAGCAAAACGATAGTAACACTGCCATAGAAGTTGACGAAAGGTCTCTGTAAGTTTGTCCCGAAAAGAGAAGTTTGGGCTTGCTGAGAGGATTTCAGGGATCGCAAAAGCTACATTGAGATCATTCAAAGTAAATAAAGCCAAACTAAAACACCAAAGCCACTACAGATTGGCGGAAACTGGGCACATTGGTAAGAGCGGTGGCACAAGACCCACCTGAAATTCAAAGAGGGTAAACATCTCTGGCTTGGTGGGCTGCAGTGAGATAATCACTGACGGACATCTCTCCTAAGGTGCCCAAATGCATGCTGGGTGCAGCCGGTGCTGCTTGCTCATTTATCCAGCCGTCTGGCCGACTCACCTGGAGTGATGGGGGAGACGTCAGGAAGGCAGGCTGCTATTTCACGGCCTGTTAAGCGCTAATTCCGCAACATGCCCCGCGCTCCAATTTTAGGGAACAGGGAGCATTACCGCCCAGCTCAAGGTTCTGTCTGTCTGGATGGTGGACTTGGAGGGTAGTGGAGGGTGGAGGAGAGAAAGGGCAGTTGGGAGAAAGAGAGGTGGAGGAGAAAACAGGGCCATGACATATTCACTGAAGAATTATAAGACTGAGAAACAGAAGATCCACAGGGGGAGAAAAGAGACAGAACACAGTCAAATGTAGAGCTGGAAGAGGAGGGGGAAGTGAAGCCTAGGTCTACACGCCTTGCTGAGCCAGCACTGCAAAGCAGAGGGCCCAACCAACCACTCTTGCCATGTGAGAATGAATGCCTTTGACTCGGTCTCACAAACCCAAGAACGTCCACCCATTCATCCATTTTCTCTCCTCGTGAGGGTCGCGGGTGAACCGGAGCCTATGCTAACTGACTTTGAGTGACCGGTGATGCATATCCGGGACTGCTGACTATCCATTCACAGGGTACACTCAGACGACCAACCTTTCCCCATTACATTTGAGGATATTCTTAGAGTATGACTGGGCATATTTGGAATGTGGTAGGAAGAGATTAACAGAGCTCATTGATTCATTCCAACTTTTCAGGCCAATTTGTTTGACTTCAATTGATGAAGATCAGCTTCAAAGAAGAAAATATCTGATGGGAAAGGAGGAGCTTTGTAGGTTTGCAAAGATCTTATTGCTAACATGTCATGTATCCTGTGAAGCGTTGTGTTACAGCCACAGCTGATGCGAAAGCATTATTTAAATATATTTGAAACGAGAAAAAATCTTAGAGGTTTCGAGACACCAAAACTGGGCAACGGTTTATCTTCTCCACGAGAAAGCACTATTGCTTTCACACGGTCTATAAAGGAAACAAAGGTCTATAGTGCTTATGTGGAAGTTGAGAGTTAAAATAAAATAATAAATAAAAAAAACGAAATAAATGAAAGCCCACATTTGGTTTCACTGTAAAGAAAAGAAGTCTGAGAATTACAGTTATATTTCACTTTTTTCACTTGCTTTCTGAGTGGTTTAAGACAGTACAGAATGCTAAATGTTCTCTTATCACGTTTGAGGACAGAATAATTTGATTTGGTGGGGTAAACTTTTTTTTTTTTTTAATCATGCTTAAAATGCCCATGAAATCATAACCTATTATCTTTTGAACGCACTTCAGACATTTTGATTTGAAGTGCCACTCGTTTGACAAACCGCTCACCTTCTCTCCTGAAAACTGCATCTGATGATCACAGAACAAATAACACAAGAGCAAAGACACCAGCAATGAATCCCCCCAAGTGTCTTTGCTCATCTCAGTGAGCAGATCTTGTACTTTAGTGCATTTTTTATTAGAGTGTGGATAGATCAGACTGTGCGAGTTCAGGTTTGACAACGGCATTTATATTTTACTTTTATTTCTGCATATTATTACGCTTGGACAATCAAAGTTGTAATAGTCACTGGTGCATCATTAACACGTCAAGCGACAAGCTCAATGCAACCTAGATATGCAGTTCATTTCAGAGTCAAACTTGGGCGAGAAATTGTTCGTTGAAAGAGACACGACAACCAAGAGAACATGTAACGTGCAGGACTAATTTTGAGATGTGCACGAAAATAACCTCCCGTATATTTTGCCCATATATTTGCTTTAACAGGCCTAGAAGCCCACCCCCAGCCCTTTTTTCAAAAGTTACCATTTAAAACACATACATTGAGAACAAAGAGCAACTGCACACATTTTTTTAAAAGCATTTGTTTTTGCCCGACCCTCCTTAATCCAGCGTCATATGAATGCAATAACATGTTCATACATCGACACCGACAAGAGGCCAGCTGCCTAAAGCCACCAACCTTGCCGGAAGTATCAGACGTTGTGAAAATATGTAGGAGCTCAAACAGATGGATGTGTAATGTCCCAGCAGGTTATCAGACCGTTGCAGTACCGGAGATGACATCGAGCCATTTCCTCAGAGTGACAAATATCTGGAGGAGTGCAAACACAGAGCAAAGCCCCCGTTGGGACAATGCCTGAGCTTTGTCTATGTCACACTGTGTGACAAAAACGCCACTGACTGAGGTGTGTGCTACGTGTCATGTTTGTGTGCATGTTTTTGTGAGCGCACATAAATCAAAATCCTCAACACATAAATATGTCCTACCTGCTATACATCTCCACTCCCGTTCCAATGGCAATAAAGCAGAACCTGGACTTCAGCACTATAGACAGCTCGGGAGGCAAAGTTTGGCTTGGAGTGCAATTGCTGATAAATCAGCCTGGCTGCCTCAACATTGCATGCCACCACCACAGATCAAGCAGAAATAAGCCAGGGAGAGCCAAAAATAGATACAACTGGGTGTTTTATGGCTTGTACGGGAGGTGACTTGGAGTGAGGTGGGGGAGCGCTTGCTGCTCAGTACAGCTTTGAGCAAGCAAGATTAATGTAGGCTCTCTGGAGCAACGGCAACATCCAGAGTCTTAATAAGGTACAAACAATCGGCTCCACTTCGCTGGTTTCCTAGGGAAAACTATTGTTGTGCTGCATTGTTTGCTGCCGGGGCTCCTTGGAGACGGCAGCAGCCCCCGTCTCCATTACGGCCCGGCGAGAGCTCGAAGACGGCGGAAAGGTTGGCTCGAAGGCGGCGGAAAGGTTGGCTCGAAGGCGGCGGAAAGGTTGGCTCGAAGGCGGCGGAAAGGTTGGCTCTCGGCAGAACCCGGCCGCGTTTCCACCGAGCGCTTCCGAATGCCGGGATAAGGTTTGGCATGCTGCTTTTGGATGTAACTCAATTGGCCACTCACCTCGACTCCTTGCACTTTCAGCTTCATGTGATCCTCCCGAGTGGTCTTCCCATCTTTCCTCTTCTTCCAGCAGTATCCGTCCTTTCTGTACTTGACCTTCTTCCTATTGTACAAGATCATCGACCCATTCTGCGGCCTGCGTCCATGCAGATAAGACAGAGAGCAGAGGAGAAATATTAAAGAATTGTTGGCCACCGCACAGACAGTCATTTCAGAAACACACAAAAAGTCCTGACAGCAGCCCGAAGGCAATGCACCGGTGACTTTAATGATACGATTTCTTTACGGTTATACAGCGCTGGCAATGAATAAAGCTACCTGCAGCATGAATTTCAAAATCAGTGTGGCTTCGGCGACAAAATGCACTAGGGCCAGACGTTCTTCCTTATCTCTCATTCAATCAACCTAAATGAGTTCAGCTGTTTGAAATCCCAAGCCAGAAGAGAAGCTTCTCTCTCGCTCGCCATTCATAATTCATTCTCCCTCCACCAGACCACAGCCCGGAGGCTCATCATGATATAATGTAACTATTTGATGATAATCTGCCTTTCTGCTTGGATTTGTAACAGAGACATTTGGTGCTCAGTGTTGAACATTAGCAGAAAGTGTAACATAAAACATTTACAACTCACTCGACAATTAGTGAGCAGTTGGACAGAGATGTGTGCGTGAGTTTGTGTATTGTGGCTCGGCCCCGTATCATGAATCTGTGCATATGCCGCGCTTGCGCATCCTTTTAACACCCTAATGCACCCGCAAGCGCGCGCACCCGCCCGTGCGTGCACAAGCGCGTGCGCTCACGCAGCTGCGCTGTTTTGGAGTGTTCCCAAATCAGAGTGTGCGACGGCTCGCTGTGAATGAGCGTTAGGAAGAGATAGCAAGAAGGGGAGAGAAACATCCAGTAAGCTGCTGGCCCTTGTTAGCTTTGAGCTCATCAGCCACATGTAGAAGTACATCACACGCACCCTCGTACGCACACTTAAAATAATAAAAAAAAAAAAAAAGTCCCACCAATGAGAGAACAAAATCCGAGCAGACTTTTGTCTCAAGGAACAATTTCCATAATAACAAACCCCAGTGATTGTTTTGCATTGTTTTGTGTTGTATTTATTTATTTATTTCCAGAATGTTTATTTATAACAGTGCGCATCATTTCGCCGGGACGCCTTTTGGGGCCATGGCGCCCGCGTCTGTCTCGAAATTACTCATCAATCACATCCTCGGCTTGTTCTCGGGGGCCAGAAGGAAGCGTGGGGGAGGGGGAGGCTGGGATCCCAAAAGTCCCCTCTCTTTGGCCCCAGACAACATTTTATAAAGAGAGATGCCACGCTGACGTGCCCCATCCTTCCTTTTTCCACATTTTTCATGACTACCATTCTTTGCTGACTTCTGTTTTCGCCTTCAGTCAACAGAGCCAGCAAAGGGGAAAGCTTCTTCAGCTGCCGGATGGACGACATCCACCCAAAGACGTACAAAACATCTTCAGACTGTCTGATAAAGTGCATATTATTCAATGATGAAAAGAAAGAATATTTCTGAGCGTTGTGACAATTTTAACTTAAAAAAAGTTTTCCAAACGCATATCAAAAACAAACAATCAATTCGATAATTGATTGTCGATCAATCGTTACGCCTCCCAAAGGACACCTAATGCAACCATTTGCCAACAAATGCACATCCCCAATCTTATTGCTGTGATGAAAAAAAATGGGGTTACATAATGTCATGTGTTCTAAATAATTGTAGCCTATTTCTTTTCTAGTTCACTATAAGGCCTCGATGGGCTTTTGAGATAAACGTAAATTATATTTCATAGTAAAATTTACAGTGATGTTGTGTCAAGCCTGGCAGTCCAGGCTTTCTTTCCTCCACTTTGCATTCACCATTCTCCCTGCTTCAACACTCTGCATGTTTTACAGGAAAAAAAGACTTTTATTGGTCATTTTGAGGAGAGGATGCAGAGTTGTATGAGATCTTAATTGTGTTCTGAAGTAGTTTACGCCACCGTTAAGGAGGCGTCGTCATAAACTTTGCTGCAAACACAACATTCACCCATACAGATTTGTATCGTTTGTGTCAAATGAAGGACACTCATTAGACATAAGCACTCGGAACCGAACAGCAGGACGCTTTGGTTTATTCTGATATCGTTCGGTTTTGCCCTTCAAAAGATACAAGCAACGTGTGTTAGCCCTGCATGGAACAAAAAGATGGGTGCAGATGAGATAAGGCAGAAAATCAAATGACACAGGGCTATCTGATCTCCTCCAGAGCACGGAAAATTGGGGTGAGGCTTCGGTGTCAGGGTCTCTACACCATATTTATCGGCTCGGTGCAAAACCGTTTTCTTGCCGCCATTTTTAAGGCTCCGTTACCTAGATGCTACTTTCAAATCGAGGCGCTCTGGAGCCCGAGGAACAAGCTCGGACATCCCGTGAGACAGAGGACCCAGTCTGAAGTGAACGCTTCGGCAACATTACGTGTCTCCCTTCCCTCGGCCCCACTTCTCTCCCGCCACATCGACTCAATTAATATCCTCAGGAATCTACATATTCATACATGAGAGGGGAAAGACAAATTGTCTGCTATCATACAAGTGCGACAGGAGGCTTTCTGTCTCGAATGCCTAAATGTGGCAGATTAATATGGAAATGTGACCCTCGGACCAGCTCCGCAGCTGTCTCTCTCCTCTTTGGAGTTTGCACTGATAATAAGCTTTACCCTCAGGGTAGAGTTAGGCCTTGTCCGCCCCTTTGGGAATCGTACATTTACCCGGGTAATGGCGTTCGCTCAATCACATTTGTTCATTTGCGAAAGTCAGAAGAGCTAGGGTGAGGGGTAGCTTGGCTTTATGAGGCCGGTGACACGTTCAGCATGTGTAATAAAGGCAAAGCGAGGGAGCCCTGTCCCACTGCTCATGGACCGAGCTCAAACAAATGCAGCGAAAAGTGAAGCCAGTGTCTGATTTGGCCCTTCCAACATGGATCAGAAAGGAAGACCCACAGCAGAATTCTCTAAAATGCGTAGCAAAATCTTGTCAAGGGCACAGCTCCAACAAACCCGATCACACTTTTTGTTTGCGGTTTGTGGAATCAAACCTGCAGCACAAGTATATTCTTTTCAGTTGGTATCTCATACTAAGAAGAATCCAGAGCCTCTGGATGTATATCTATTAAATTGTGTTCTAGATAAATCAAATATGTTTCTCGGTGAGCTTGTGCAGCAGAAATAACAGAACTCCAACCCCCGTTTCACACTTTGCTCCTATCCCCATCTCGCCCCTGGGTCGATTAATACAACACATTCCATTTTCTCTCCAGCAAGCTCAGCTGGCGGTATTTGAGGAGAGGATAAGGAGAGGAAGAGGATGGAGAGCTCGTCCACAGAGGCTTTGGAGGTCGGAGGGCGAGCTGGTTTGGGCCTGAAGTGGCTCGGAAGGGAGGAAACATGCTGTTCTCAATTACCCATCGGAGCCTTCAGCAATCTCAGCCTTTAGCCTTGTGTGTCAACAACAACATTCCACCTCCTCATCTACGCGCCTACGATTGGCGCGACACACACACTGACCCTATTAAGAGTAAATATGAGGCACAAATATGCCCTTGAGTACTCCTGCTCTCTCACACACACTCCAGGTTGCTTGTAACCCTGTTGCTCCTCATGGAGATGGCAGAACATCAATAGCACTCCGATGTTGGCCATTACTTATCCTGTCAATCACGGCTGAAACATACATCCCACGTGTGAAACGACCTACGTATGTGTGGACAAACGTACCCGTGCGGCGCCCAGGACTGAAAAGTTCAGTCCAGTGAGCTGGGCTACACGAGACACATACACTACTATACTGTGCTGCGGTCCAGTAAGTCGTGCGTGTATGGTAATTAGACTTTTAAGCAAGAGCGCTGCATTACATGGCACATCATCTACCTGCGAGCTACTATCTGGACGCTGCGCGCGTAACTGATGATTCATAGATAAGCCCGTCCCTTCAACCCCCCTCCAAAAATGAATCTGCAAGTGGGGCGTTTGCTAAAACTACTTTAAATGTAAATCTGGCACGGCCTGTGGATTTAGAGTCAGAGCCTTTTCTCTCTCACACACACAGACACACACTCACATGACCAGACGTTTCTCTCTGACTGACAATGAGGCCACTGCGCCAAGTTGCTGCAATGTCCTTATGACTTGGATCCAACTAATGGCTCATTACACGCATATCACACAAATGAGGAACTTTTGGGTGGATCAATCGGCCGAACATTACAGAGTCTGTTTGTACCAAATGATATTATTTCTCCTGTCCGCTAATCCTCACGTTATAGACAAGCTGAAAGGTCAAGCTCATATTTAGGAGAGAACAGTGAGCGCATTTGACATGAACTAGATGGAGATGAATGATGAACCGGAGTTTGCCAAACAGTGTCATATACTCCAGATGGAGGGAAATATTTGTTTATCCGCATGAAATGTAGAGCTGTAACTGAGGCCAGGGCGTGGGTCTTTCGCAAGCGATGACAAGTGCCGGTGATTATGCCAGAACTTGGACCGTCGCCTTCCGGCATGAGACATGTTCCTTTGCGCTTATCTGAATGAGAAGGGGAAAGAAAAAAATCACAACATTTAAAGAGACTTTAAATTACAATGGCTGCAGCTTTGCAGGTATGTCTCCGTCCCTATACGACCTTGTATAGTGGGAGCCCCGGGTGTGGGTGGTGTGTTTACGGCATATACCGTATGTCCATATTTCTTATCTGGTCCACAGGAGCCCTGCGGGAAGTGCGGGAGGGAAGCAAGTGACTGTCCGTGATGTTTCACTGATAGCACTAAGCACATTTCATGCACATTTCAGAGAAGCTGCCGTCACTCCTCAGACGTAAAGCTCTCAACTTGTGCCACCAGGACATAATTCACAAATAACAATGTTGTTCACCGGTTACACCACTCCATTCTCTGTCAACAAATACACCTCAGAGCTTTGATGTGCCGCATAGGCGACAAAAAATTTGAATTTCAAGAGCTTGTATGGTTTCGGCTGGGGCGACATTTCCTATTCAGCCCTGAAATGCGTTCTGTGGTTGTATGTGTTTGTATACGAGCTTGGACTGCTGATGACTTTCACCCGGGTGCTGAATAGGATTCTGCATCATTCGTG
This sequence comes from Hippichthys cyanospilos, assembly GCF_059441005.1. NCBI lineage: Eukaryota > Metazoa > Chordata > Actinopteri > Syngnathiformes > Syngnathidae > Hippichthys > Hippichthys cyanospilos. The sequence continues at coordinate 25,173,256 of NC_142370.1, read as the reverse complement.
TGAAGGATAGCTCTACTCAGCCTTTAGTCAGAACGCCTGCTTAGTGAGAAACTAAGCAGACAATGATTAAAGTCTCACATTGGCAGTTGGAAGCCTCACACGTTATTGTCCATTTTGCGGATAATAAAGAATTTCAGGATTCCCATTCACAGATCAGCTCGGCAAGAATATTAAAAAGGCTCGGCTGAGGATCATGAGCCTCATAATAAAGATCATTGAAGACACTCGTATTGACGTCAGTGCGGCAACAATCATTTATTTTTCATTCAATTATTTCAAATAACAATTTAATTTCAAATTTACATTCCTGGCTACACAAGACACATTCACTACTACACTCTGCTGCAGGCTTATCATTGTCATACTCTGCATTGCCCTTCCGCTTATGTGCTGTTAATCCGGTGTGTCAGGTAGTAACAGCTGTGCACTGTTTGAGGTAAGAACAGGTTGTGTTCAAATCTTCCTAAAACACGTGTATGTGCACATAGAAGACAACACAACAGGATGGTCTACTCAAGGGGTCAACAAATCTTTTTGACATTGAGAGTGAATTACTCATAACAATAAATGCAATAGTTGCTAGTTTGCTAAGCTCGTGCTACAATACAGACTCTCGAACGCTTCTAGTTATGGCGTGCCTGTCGAGCCGGCTCATTCTCACTCATCAAGCTATTTGACAACTTTCCTTTCAATGCATCCAATCGCCACCAGGTGCAATGAATTACGCATCCAGCATACCAACTGCCTTCCTCCCTGTCCTCGTCAGATGGTCTCGCTCCCTATCCCAAGCTTCCTAGTGTTTTTCGTGCCTTGCTCGCCCGAGTCTCGACTTTGCCTGTTCCGGACTATCCGCACGCCTCCCGTCCCTCTTTGCCGGCCTGTAGTGATGGCCCGAAGAAACTTCATGAAATAATGAAGCGTTGTAGCCAATTGGTGTGCACCTGGTTCAAAGCTACATGACGCTTCAATTGCTCTTTGGTTCCTTCAAGTGTCCAGAAGCCCAAGAAGTCAACAGTGTTGAGCAATCTATTGCTCTTTGTTCAAGAAAATCACACAATGCACGCGGGTACTATCGAATCAAAATACCAGTCCTATTCATATTTGTTTAGAAATAATAGCTTTTACACTTCGTTGAAGCAATCCAAACAAAACGAGATGTTCTTTATTGCATAGGTTCCATTGCAACAATGGACAGTGCTCCAAAAGCAGTTTCAGTGGCACCCACAGGTGTAACAGAAGCCCAAAATTCATCAAATGTGAGATGACAGACGATTGTCATTGCATTTTATGAGTGTGTTGTATTTGCAATGCCCACCACACAGTGTTGGGCAAGTTAATTCAAAAGTGTAATGCATTATTTATTACTTATTACTGTCATTTCAAAATATATACTTATATTACAATATTTCTGTATTTGAAAGGTAGGGCATTACACTAATATTGCATTACACTACTATTGCGTGTCCATTAATCTGGATTTGCCATTCTAAATGTAGCTCGTTCAATGTACACTCATTGCATATCCAGTCCAAGGTGGGTTTAAGCCTAAAAAATGTATAAATCATTTAATCTGTATTGTATTGTAAAACTTTAAAGACAAGATACAAAATCTCTTTTTGTATTACAATCCCTTTATTTCTTAGCGTCACATCATAGTATAGTATTTTAACTGCTTTGGGCAAATACAACGCATTCCACAATTGCAATGTTAATATTCAAATTCAAGTTCAGCCGGCAGTTTAGCCTAGAACATCATTATTGTGTTTGGCATACTGTTTAACATGAGTTTTTGGTATGCTTCATCTTGATAGACGTCGATCAGAACTATTTATAGACTATTACTAATAGCAATTGTACGGTGAAAATTTTTGTTAGCTTACCTTTTCATTATTGCAAGTAGTGACAGGGATCACACTGACAAGGTTTTGAAATGCTGGAGAATCCACTGTGGAAAGCAACAGCTTAATTTCTACTTACGCCAAACTCCGCCACGAGTCTCCTACCCTCTTAAGGTCGGAGAGGTATCCCTGAGCGAGAGAACAAAATTTTTTCCAGCTTGGTTTTATCACCACATATTTTATTTTCAGAAACTTCAAATTTCTATGGCACCGCTCTAAGTGGTTTGTCAAAGTATTGGTGCTGTTTTGTGAAGTGGACAGCTCTTTAGGTGTTGCGGCAAAGTGCACCTAACTCTTATATTCTTCTTGCCCTTATATCTGACGAACTGAAAGTAATGGACGTATGTCCATCTTGTGGGCGTATTGTTCATATTCAACCTGTCGTCCGCTGCTGCCACACTCATCTCTGCTGTAGTAGACAGAAATTAAACATTTTGCCCTGGACCTTTCTCCTCCAATCTTGGCAAGTTTGAGGGAAAAAAAACAACACTTTTAGGTTGAAAATGCATTGTAATGCATTGTATTACTCTCATTGGTACCGAGTAAAATATTAGTAGTTTTTTTTTTGTGTAATGCATTACACTACCGTGCTACAGCAAAAAGTAGTGCATTATAGTAATTACATTTCTTTTGCAATGCATAACTCCCAACACTGCCGCTAAATCATCAAACCACTTCGAAATGCATTCATGTGGTCTTCCCGTTACTCAAAACAACCTTTGGAGCCTCGACACATTTCGTCCCATCCGTACATGCTTTGTGTTCTTGATCTTATCTGTCTCTGACTACCCTAATGCCATTTTCCTCTACTCTACCTGCGTGAAAATGATTCTGTCTGACCCTGAACAGACAAACCGTCTCAGCTTGGCTCAGTCTGCCCATCTCCTGCTTCCCGTTCCTCCTTGTGCAAGCCGGCTGCTATTGCCTCCCGTCCCTGCTTTTCAGATTTTTAATCTTACCTGTCTATGCATGCTCCTGGGTCCGCTTTCAGATTTTGAAAGTTCCAGTTTTGTTCAAATTAATCATTTCGCATTTTACACCAACGCACCGGTGAACTGCTTTTACTGTGAATACGCCAAATTAAGATGGTCTTTTTTTCATCTTCAGGACAAATACAAATTGATTATTTTATACAGCTTGGTTGCCTTCACATTTACGATTTTCAAGTCATTGCATTGAGCAACCAGCGTGTACATACATTTTGTAGGCAGCATATTTATTTCATTCAAAACTGTTCGAGGAAGATTGATCCGTCAGCCACATAAGTCGACTTTTGATGCGGAGATGTGAATTTTTATATCAGCCGTATTTTTACTTGCAAGAATTACGCTAACGGGTGAACGTCAAGTGGTTGTTGGCAACAAGTGTCTGTTGCAGCAAACAACAGCTTGTGTTAGCTGAGGTTGTTATGGCATTATTTTCAATAAAAAAGCGATTGGACTGAACTTATTTCCAGGTCCATTCTTGTTCACTCACAGGAATATTACTAAAACTGAGAGGATACTATAAAAGTTATGGTGTGTCTATCTGATTCAATTAAGAGTGGCAAGGTCAAGTGCTCCAGTTAGAACACGTATTCCATTTGATTCCTTTTTTAATTTTGGTTTTGTAGCACACAGTCACAAACTCGGTGAAACAAGGATGCTGTGCAACTTTATTTTTACGGTAAAATTAAGTTGAACGGCTTCGTGAGGAAAAGGCAAAACAACTGCTTCGAGCACATTCAGGTACATTGGTGACCGCTCACAACGTGGGAAATATGAAACATACTCAACTTTATGTGCAAAACATTAATAACTTGGTTATGAATAGATATGAACAGAAGAAAATATGAAGACTTAAGGAAGATTTCTTCTGTTTTGACTGTAACATAGAAAACACCAGAATTTGACCCCCAAATTAGAAGTGCCTCTTGTATTTGGGGAATTATTGTAACTGTTTATGTATGTACTATGAAAAGACATATTTTAAATATCAGTTAGAACAAGCTTTTTACCGAAAGATGAGGCAAAGAATAAGTAGAATTAAAGCAATCAAAATCAAATAAAGTGAGCATTTTTCTCTATGTGTATACAACATTGCACATTGACTGTTTGAAGAAGGCAAGAAGTAGGGCACACTGTCACCAGTTTCTCTCCAGAGAGAGAAGATGTGGGCAAGGACAGGTTCTCCTCCCCGTTCAGCCTCATGCCAGACTGAGTTTATGGATCACCTCAGCATGGCTCTCCCTGTCTCTCCTGCAGTCAGTGGCATCACTGTGCCACTGTCCTTCCACCATTGATCCCCCCAGTGACGGAGCATATCTTGGGCCAGCTATTGAACCATTTATGATTTATTCAGAAACACTGTCGTGTCCACAAAAAAAAAAAAAAATCTGGAAAAACAAAAAGCACAAGCCTGAAGGGGAAAGTGAAAAGACGGAGGTGGGAAGCACCAACAAGGTAGAAGAGATAACTCCCTTTTAAAGGTAAGATTGAATTACGTACAATGACTCTGTACAAGCTGAGCGAGCTGGACAGTTTAGAAGAATGGAACGAAGCTATTCTTCCTCTCCCCTTCCCTGCTTCCTTGGTCCTATTTTAGTCGTGAGGATAGACCAGCAGTGCGAGATGTCGGAATTGAGCTGTAACTCTATCAGTGTGCCGGAGCGAATCAAAAAGTCTATCCCACCTTTCACCTGGGAATCACATCTGTCTGCGCCCTGCCTGCTCACCACACCTACCAAACACAGGCATCATGGGATTACTTGGAGCCAAGGGCTCTGCAACACCCACCGACAAAACGTGGGGGGAGGGATTTTGAGGGCCGACAGTAGACAAGTGATGGTGGCCTTCAGATGAAATTGAATTTCAAAAGTTGCAGGCCTCATGCACACGTGACGGTAACTCTCAAAATACTGGAACCCATGCCGCTCTTCCAGCACTGCTTGGCTGAGAATGATTCTATGAAAACCTTACCCTAACTTCACACCCAATTATAACATATAGACATACAGACACAGAGCAACAATAGTGGAAGCATATTTGTGAGCACTTAATTGACAACAAATGTCAATATGCTCCAGTTTCCCACCAAAGTAGCTATTTTATTCCACATTTCAACAGCTGATTAAAATACACTATAAAAATGACATACTGAAAGTCATTTTATTCCAAAAAGGAAAATACCACCCGTGGCAAAAATCTCAAGCAAAGAGCTGATCAGCGGGGGAGTTAAAATTTAAAGACGCTTTTAACTAATATTCTTTTACGCTTTACTGATGACTCACTAGTGTTTTTTATTGTTTCCACCCAAACTTTGATCATTTTATTATCTTTATGTTCTCGCTTGCCTCTTTATTTTATCCTATCGTCACGATCACTTGGAGTTGCCTTATATAAATGTGATGAATAAATAACTTGTTTTACCTAGCTTTACGCCAATGACAGGATTATGTCAGAGACAAGCCTAAGAACTCTGCACTACATCAGCACAGCACGGCACAACACACACACACACACACACACACACACACACACACACACACACCCACACACACGCACAAAAAAAGATATAGTTCTGTTGATTTTGTGTTTTTTTCTATTATGGATAATAATTAACAACATTTGAAAAAATATGCATTAAAAAAACACAAAATGCTTCATAGTGCTCAATTTAGTGTTGTGCGTATGCGTGACCTTGAACTTCGAGACTCTTTATTTTTTTTTATTGAGTGCTATAGGTTCTCTTGGACTTTTCTTGTGATGTGTGTGATTAATGAGAAATAATAGGGCCAGTCACATTTCAAAAGGTACGTGACCTTCACTCTGACATGAATATGCATGGGATGTGATTGACTTTGGGTGTGAAATTACAGTGGCCCTGAAGTGCAAAACGACTTGACAAACTCTGAAACACTTTTACATTTCATTGAACAAATGTGCCTGTTAAAGAAAACAAATGACCAAAAGTCGAAATACATTTGCATTTTGGCAAACAAATCATCAAAAGCAGAAATACATTTGCAAAAGCTGTCTTATTTGTAATTTGTTCCGGCTTTTGTAAATGTGTTCTGGCCTTTGGTAATTTGTTTTCTGAAATGTAAATTTGTTTCAGCTTTTGGGCATTTGTTTTGTGAAATGTAAAAAGTGTTTCTTCTATTGTTAATGTGTTTTGCACTTCAGGGCCACCGTATAAAATACAGCAGATGGTGACTAGTTTTCTGCAAAAAAAAAAAAAAAAAACCCTATATATATATACATATATATATATATATATATATATATATATATATATATATATATATATACATATATATATATATATATATATATATATATATATATATATATATATATATATACACGCACACACACACACACACACACACACACTAGGGGGAGAACCATGAATGAAACGCGTCATTAATAATACATAATGCCTAAACTGGTTAATTCTTTACGTTCTGCTTCATCAAATTATTAAGTACAGTATTTTAGAGAGGTGTTTTTCCTTAAATTGAAAATAACACGGTTTATCTGGGCAAGGGATGCTAGGTCATGGAACAAATTGAACTCATATCTCAAAGTACCACTTGTAGTGTAGTTGTGCAGTGTTAAGAAATTTTCCCTTGAACCAAGTTCCGAAGGACAGTGTAGTAGTAGGCCCTCTGTTTATGTCAAAACGGTACTTTGGTGACAGATTCATGTTTGCGTGACTATATTTCAATAAAGGACAGTCTGCAGCTGAGTGGAGGAAAACGACAGGATGGATAACTAATAACATACGCCTAAAGAGTTTACGGTATGAGGCGGCGAGACGGCGTTGGTCAATTTGTAGAGCATGCTGTCTCACAAGGGCATGTCTGAGATCACTAGGCTCCGCCTATCGGCCGGGGCTCTGACCTCATCCCACACGTACATACACAAACACACACACACTGTGAGCATAAGTCAAGTCGACTTCGACTGAGCACGCACCGGCACATTAATAGGTTATATACAAACAATGAAGGAGATAGAATGCTTGCGTTTCACTTTGTTTATCTGCATCTGTCCAGCTACTGATTCCTGCCACCAACTCCATGCTGGATGCAAGCACATATCTGAATATGCTCATAAAGTAGCCAGGGTGTTGCAACTCCAATCACGGCCACCTCTGCCTGCTCATTTTCTAAGCCCAGCAGACCATGGCGCGCTCCTACAGTAAATCACTTCAAAACATCCGTCGCCATAAATGTTCCACGGTCATTCTCCTTTCCCTCCTCTTATTCCTTGAGCATACTTGCAGTATATAAGTGCAGAGGCAAGCTCGGCCGGCAGAACCAGGCAGCTTGGAGTGGATCTAACAATACTTACCAAAGAGGGTGGTAGGGGTTAATCCCTCCTCTTCCAATACTATAAAATCCTTAGTCTGGCACAGAACGTGACTTCACTGCACACCCTCAAGCGGCTTTTACAGGCGGGCTGATTGACTGGTTCCCCGATATTTGACACACTCGCTCATCAGTCTCTGCTGCGGCAGGGAGAATTTGGGTGATTGACGGTTGATGGCGGTAGTCGTAAAAGCAACAGTCAACACTGGGAAAAGAGTATGCTTCGGAGCCACATATACAGATTGGGCAAAGGGAGACTTCTCTTGAATGGGATCTATGTTTTATTCATTGCGCTGGTACATGCACTTACTACTGTATCATAAATTGCTCATATTTCTTTCGAACGATATATTCAGCTGGGTTTTCTTTGAACAATGATGTGAGGAGGGGAGCAGAGGGAGATCCACTACTGTCAGCCAGAGACCAGACGGGATGTGCGAACAGTATTTTGTTCTATGAAAATAAAACATGGCAAAGATCTTTGGTTCTGATCACAGTGACTAGTCCGCACTTTTGCATCTAAGTCACCAAAACAGATGACTTCCTACATATAAACACACACACGCTCTTTTGGCTTTTTTCATTTTGTGACACTTTCACTCTCAACATCAGACAGTGTGGCAAATGTTATCAAAAAATCCATGGTGACGATGAGCAGCAAAGCAAAATACTAGAATATTGATACTTGGAGGCCTCTCGCTGAAGTCAGAGTTAGAGTAACATTTGGAACTGAATGCCAGCCTGTCTACTGACCACAACAAGAGAGAGCCAGCCTCTTTTGGAATGGGCACCACATCTCTGTTTTAATGCTTGCAAAGGTGATGATTCTTCTGAATATAATGGATCTCGCTTTCCCTATTTTGACCAAACGCACATGCAGAGCACCACTAATTAAGATGGATGAATATCAACTCAACTTTATTATTAAGATCAGCTAATTTGTGATGATAATACGGCGTGCTACCTTTTAGTTCTCAGGGCATCAGAGTTTTTCACTAGCATATCTAATTATTTGTCCGATAGACTATGTCTTTTGAAAGAGACTAGTCCGGCCCAAATAAAACATGGAGCGACAGTGTGCATCTCCCGTTACAACAATGCTCACGAAGGATAATCACACACTGATCTGTCTACCGTTGCCATCGCTATGAACTATTTGTGGAAGCACTCGTGCGAATTTACATCATCTCTTGTGACATTTAGCCTGATGCTCGCACACTGTGAATGCTCACATAGGGTTCCTATCTGCGCGGGATATTCGAGAGCAGCTATACGTATGAGCATGTGCGCGAGGAAATTAAAAAACTTTCCCTGACATTTAGTGCTACTGTCCCCGTGACACTGGACCAGATTTGTTCGTGTGAGTTTCCATTGGGTGCAAGCACATCAGAACTGGAGCGCACCAATAAGAAGGCGGGAGGCCTGCCACTCATGCGTCCCTGGGCGGGGAAGGAGAGGGGAAAACCGAATGAGGGCCAGGATAGGAGCGGCGAAGGTGTCAAGGCACCCGTTGTATTACTGGGCAGGAGCAGTAAAGAAAAGCTAGTGGCCTACACAACTTTAAGATGGCCATTAAACTCTGGCTGTACTCCTGTTTATGGGAGGCTTTGTGTGGCGGAGGAGAAGATCGTAAAGGTTTTGTCTGACTGCCATCGATTTATTTCCTTCGTTAGGGTGATGACACCGCCTGCCTATGATATCCTAGCACCGACTGTAATTACACAGCACTTCTGTCTCTATTGATGTCACTTTGTTAGTTTAATTACGTTATATTGGGTTGTAGAGTCACAGCAAGAGCAAAGCTATGATGTAGGGCAAAAATCATCAATGGAACATCCACTTTTGAAGTCGTCTGGCGCAGAGAGTCGGCGGATAATTATTTCTTAGACATCTAAAATAGACCCTGCGAATCACCGTATGTGCAAAGGCAAAAGGAGGGACGCTGGAATTTAATAACTATTTGGTACACGTAAGGCCAAAGTCAGAGGGAGGAGGCTGTGGTTTTGAAGAGGGCCTTAATGGAAATGAAACACCTGGGTTCAACCTTGAGAGTGACTGTTTACACCATCAGTCCCCAGGTGCTTAAGTTGACTGGGAGTCAGACAGTATGAGAAGCACAGTATGTTTGAGTCACCATAGTTATGATGGTGTGTGTGTGCGACAGTGTACATATGATGGGATGGAACCCAGGGGGGAAGCAGTGCCATGTGAAGGTGACCCTTGAGGGGACAAGGAGGAGGGAGAGGCCACCTGCTTGCGAACGGTAGCAAAATGAGGGTGACAGCCATCCACCTGTCTGAGAGCACACTCATCCCAGACCCCATATGCCCAACCCCTTTGGGAATTTTCCATCCCCGGGGACCCTCTGACCCCCGCTGTCGTTTATTCGACCACTCGTCCTGCTGGTTTTGGGTAAAAGTATCACTCATCACCTCTGACCGGTGTCCATTTAGGGGCAATGTTAAACACTAAAATGCATGGATCAGAGCTTGTCTTTTTCTTTTCTTCTTCTTCTTTTTAATTTTAGTGAATATTACTAATAATACATATGTTTTTATCAAAGTACCCCCAACCAGCAATGAACATTTTCCGTTGGACGGGGGGGCAATGCGATAAATGAGTCATTGAGCTTCGCTAGGCATATTTCATCGAGCAACTCCACAGACGATAGATCAAGACGTCATCCATTTTATTACTGGCTTGCCTACCTGAGCATTTGTGCATCTGTGAGAAATTCAACTCAATAAAGTCAAAGTTTTGTAGAGCAGTCACTTTAACAGAATTTAGCACTATATTTAGCAATCTTAATTTAAAAAACAATAAATAAATAAAACGTATTGTTCCTGTCGCGAAATTGAAAAGGATCACATTAGATTTGCTGAATACCTACAAAAAGTCTGTCAAAACCTCACACGCCTCATGAATGCCTTCATACACCGCTAGGGATGCGCACACCCTCATTTGAGGACCACTAGCATAGATGACAAAAAACGATATGAATTTCTCCATCTTTTTTTTTTTTTTTTCAAAGTGAAAACAGCACCCCAGGTCGTTATTGTCTGGTGGAGCTATAAGTCACCTGGGTTGGCTATGTCATCATTGGCAGACCACCATAGAGGCTTTTATTTGCTCCCCGTTTTTGTCCTCAGCGAAAACTCATCATGGTGTCCTGTAGCAACAATAATCACTGGCCAACAACAGAGCAATTTGGCAGCTCAAACAATGGTCACAAGTTGTACACTGCGTATTTGTCACTGCTCACTGTGTGTCTCTTTGTACATGCTGCTTCACATTTCCTACCGTTGACGATTGGAACACAAACAGAACTACTTTCTTTTTCTGCAACCAATTCACCCAGGTGAGACACACTTTCCAGATTTGGTCTTGCCACATAGGCTTCAAACACAACACTGAAAAGGCATGTGTGGGAAAGGCACTCCATACTTGGGCAGGCATGGGGGCAGCTCTTCTCACAGCATGGGAGATGTTAACAACTGCAGGAAAATTGTAAATATACTTGGAACTGAGTTATCTAGACATAAATGAGGGAAATGGGATACAGATCAGCATTGAGAAACTGACTCTTGAAGAGAAAACCAAATTCCAAAATAATAACTACCTGACAGAGGGATATGTTTCTAAAGTTGGATACATCTTAATCAGTTGGGGAACAAGGTGAGCTGGGACCAATTTAAGGATCTGGGAGCTGTCTTTCAGGGTACGAGGCCGATATGTTCTACATGATTGAACCCAGATCCCCCTCAAGAAAAAACAATACTTATTCATGGTGGATGCCACAAGGAGAAGCCAATTAACTGCTCTGCTGCTCCCGAAAGTGAAAGAGGGTCCGTTCTTATAAATTGTTAGTTAAGTGTGAAAACTCCAGACACAGAATATTGTGGAACTTGTGGCGAGCATGTCTGTCTCATAGTCGAATGGTTCAATTTTAATTTCAGCTTTGGAGTTTGCATGTACACCCCCTTTTGAGGTGGGTTGAATCCAAAGAAACCAGTATAGAGTGCTGCATTACAAAAAAAGTAACACAATTCTTTGAGATTTGAACTAACATTTGAGCAATTATTTTACAGATGTGAGCACTTTTTGGTATAATTCATCAACAGAAATATGAGGACAAACAGTAAACTAACATTTCATGACAGACGATATAACAATACTCAGACATTTATTCTTTTACCCTTAAAAAAAACAAACAAAAAAAAAAAAACATTACTTCAGTTCTGGGTCGGTTGTGTACCGCTTCTCTGGGTAGGCCTCTTGTTACTGTCTGTTTTTAAGAGTACAACATTTTATGCTATTTAAAACACACATTATTGTCAACATAGCTATGGAAGACTGGAACGTAAAATTGGTTTCTTCACTAATTTCAATGGGGAGAGATAATTTCAGATTCAAATTATGAGTTGCCATGGAATAAATTGAACTCGTATGATATGATATAATATGATGTGATATATATATATATATGATATATATGATATGATACGAAATATGATACGATGATATGAAATCATATCATATTGTATATACATAACACTCATGGTACACATATGGATCTTCAGTGATGAACAAGATTACAACTCAGCAGGCTACAAGAACTAATAAATGATGAGGCTCACTAAAACATACAAAATGATTTGAAAATATTTCACGTGATCATTTCAAACAGCAGAGAGTTTTACAAACACAGATTTTTAATACACAGACAACCTTCTTTTATCCTTCAAGGCACTGCAGGGATGTTGAAATATGCTCCACATTAAAGGTGCTGCTTCTGGTCTGTTAAACATGCAAATTGACAGGCCTCATTATGCACACTTAACACACGTATACATTCTCACACACACATTGTCTCCATTTGATGACATCTGGCCACATAACTGAGGACCTCAGCAAAATCAGCCATACACAAAAGTACTACACTCAATTTACACGCAAACAATTAGAAAAAAAAAAGTCAGCTGACAAGACTGTTGACAAATTCTGACAAATTTTAAAAAATAATGTTAGATTTGCTGTATATACATTGTCCCATATTTGTTTTTGCAACATGTATGTTGGTAAACATGGATATTTTCGGTTGGAGCTGTTTGTGAAGAACATTTAAGAAGATGACATCTAATGCAGCTGTAGGAAGACGGCTGGACAGCATGGGGTCATTTTTTATGTTCCTGGGAATAAAGATAGCAGCATGGACTCGTATACGTACATCCCCCACGATCACAAGCTGACTGTTTACGTTGCTCCCATATATCTCCCCCAACCCTTTTTGTCTTCCTTCTTGAGTGTTGTTTATGAAATGTTCTAGGTTTCTTGAACCTGACAAATAACATTTTGCCTTTTAGTGTAGGTTAATAAATGTATAACACTTAGTGCCAATGTGTGAATTGGGGTTATTTTGGAGTGACACATAATCCAGTCTCACATATTCCACATTTTTTGGCCTATCATCACTTACTACCTCTTTTTAGTGTTCAGTCTTTAATCATGACCACACTGACAGGTGAATAGAATAATAGACTTCATCTATCTTTCGGCATCAATACAGATTAGACTTTGATATGATGCTACAAAATCCACGGCTCAAACAAATGCCACTCCCATGTTGAGTTTATTGTTGTCACTCAAACCGTTTATTAGTTTACACCTGCAGGTATACACATCTGACTGACGCAGATAAAAAAAAAAAAACTACGTATAAATCATTTCTTATCACACAAAGTTAAACTGTCTTCCAGAACAACAGCATTAGTGCACATTTGGCCGAAGGCATAAGAGAATAATGGATCGTAATATGGTTGTGAAAAGAGGGCACAAGGTGCAGACAGGGAAAGACACAATGATAGACAGAGCTGTATTTATCACGTGCATATACGCCTCCATCAACAATGCAAAGGGTGGGACATGTTTGTTATGTTAACCTTCAAGATATACCATGCCATCACTTCATCATTTGATTCTATTTCTGTTTTCAGTTATGTGTCAAAAGATGCTCAAGTAAGAAATGAAAGTGCTGCAGTTGCCCAATTTATTCCAGATCTTTCCGAGATACACCATTCATAAAAAAAAAAAAGACCGACGGCAGATAAAGTCAGAACAACCTTGACTTTTAACCACCAAAATCCAATCAACGTAGCATCGATCCTAAGGTATGTAGAGCTCATTCAAAGTGTTCTCGAGAAATCACACCATAAAACAGACAAGAGGTCACCGTGATCAAAGTGACCTTTAAAAATCATACAAATTCCCAGAAGAAGTTTGGAGAAGGTGAGGGTCGGACGTGTGCGTGTGTGTGTCCGTGGACGAAGAAGCTTAAAAGCTAATGTCTTGTGTGAGCTGGCGAGAGGAGGCTGGTGACAGTGAGGAGAGGGAAGGTTGGTCTCATTACTATTATTCTCTCTCCCTCCAGGCTCAGGTGACCCCGGCTCTCTCGCCCTCTGCCTTACACACCACTAATCATTCGGTTTTAATCACCAGGATATTCTTCCTCTACTCACCCTCCTTTCTCTCTCTCTTCCGGCCTGACTGTGCGCCCTAGCCTTTGCCAAGGTCCAGCTAATTTTATTCTAATTGGCTATAGCTTGAGCTGGGACCGAGCTGGCCTCGTCTGTCAATCCGTTCAGTCTCCTCTTCCGTTTCATGTCCTTGCCGCTGTTTTTTCTCTGTCTCCCTGCTTCGGTTTTTAATTCTCAACCTCACACTTTTGATTGTTTCCTCATCTGCTCAACTTCTCGCCCCTTACGTATTATCTCTTCCCCTCAAATATTTCTGCTACAACGCCACCCATCTTCCGTCTCTCAGGCTGTCGACTAACATCAGAGTTGTGCTCGCTCTTACCAGATTTCTGCACCCGCTTTCCTGTGGCCCTCACGATCCAGCAGACACAACAAATAGTTTTGATAATGTCTGCCAACAAACCGCTTTGTTTGACTGCCTTGATCCGCTCACAATGGCATGAAAGGGGAATGCGAAACGATTCAATGAGGTAAACCTGATGGCTGGAGTCTGACACTCTCCCTTTTTTCGGATTAAGAACGAACAAAAAAAAAAAACAACAACAGTGCACTGCATGTAGATAGGTTGACCACTTGGAGAAAAAAAAAAACAAACATACAATCTGAATGAAACCGATTGTTAAGAGGATCGTTATCAACTTCAATGACAAAATGACTCCGTTTAAGTAAAACATAATATTGCACGTACTTGGCTCTTCAAAGTGGTCATTTTCATCACATTTGGATGAAAGGTCTTCTATTAACCATATGCACATGAAATATTCACAGTTTCTCGTTGATTGGTCTTCCAAAGCAACTATCATAAGTAACATCATAAGTAACTACTTGTCGCTATCATCAAAATAAGGCAAAGGCAGATGGAAATGTGGTGTTACAAATCCTCAACTTTTCTTTTCTCCTCCAGATCAACAGCTCCAATAAATTCTCATTACACCTGTGCGGAGAGCTTCAAATAGAGCCACAGAAGCAGAAACTAATTACTTTCTAATTTATTGACTAATGGCCACAGCCCTAGGAGACAGCTGCAATTGTTCAACAGTCCTGCTGCTCTGACTGCACTCAGGTCCACTTTAGATTCATAACCAAAATAATTTATCATTACAAGCACGTTAAATTGAACCGTATAGACCATAACAATGGTAATTTATATCATTTTGTGTCTAGGCATGCATTTCCCTCCCTTGTCTTGAACGCATGAGCGAGGATTCTTCTCTAGTCAAGTCGAATGTGGCAGGTTGACTTTGTACTTCAAAGGATACATTGTTTTGTGCAAGATCGCTCGTTTGTTAGAGATTAAAGTAGAAAAAAAAAGGTGAACAGAAACTCATGCTTTCCCTTTGGGACCGTGGACATAAAAGTCTAAAAAATGTGTTTATCATGTAACTGCCATGATGGCCAAGCCGCACACCCTGCAGCGTATATGTAAAAGGAACAATATCAGCTTGTTGGGGGGGAGGGGGGTAATCTATTAATTCTCAGCAATTGCCTTTGCGTCTCTGCACGTCTATGTTGATGGGAACAGTGCCTTCCGGCATGTCTATGTCCCTATCAACAAGACATAAATGGTCAGCCAGTGGCTTGAACAGCATGATAACAACATTAGCCGTGCATCAGGACTCTACAGGGGAGGCAATTTGCGCATGGGTATTCTGAGGCAAAGCAAGCCATCGGATTTTCTGCAAGTGCCATTTAGATGGACCGAGCAATGATCAAGCAAATTCATTATGTAAGTGGTGATTAGCATTGACCTTGTCGCCTTACCCGGGAGTAGCCTGAAGCAGTGCCAGACACACAAAGCCAATAGCAACCAGAACAGCCACACAGCGCAAGGCTGTATTTGCGGGCATGATGTTTAAGTTGACCTATTGGCTTAATCCAATCCATTGTAATCACAATGACAAAATGCTTGGACAACACACTGGAAACTACGTTGTATGTAATCGCCATCCTCACTCTTGAAGACTTTTGATGACCAAAACCAAACAATCAAGACACATTCCAGCAACAAAATGTTGATCAATACTATTAATTCTGTTGAACACAGTGTGGCTGAAAGTGAGGGTCTGACGAGTGACAGTGGGCCTCTGTGGAACTTGCCTTCAAGTCTCCCGAAGCGCAGGCTCCTGAAACGTTCACTACGCAAGGCTCTATGATGTCAAAGCAACATTTGTCTTTGTTAGAAGGTTTTAAGCAGCACTGAAACTACAGACCTCCTCAGAGAATAACGCGAATGACTGATGTGAACACCTTTTGAACTAACATCTAGCATTTGAATAAACAAAAATAAATCAATAAATTAATACATGTGGGGTTGCACAAATCAATTGCTGTATTCTAAGGGGTTAGAATGAACATGAAAATGTGGCATGCACTGATTGACCTTGACCTTGAAAATGTAAATACAGTTTGTATGAATGTGGCCTGTATTTCTTTATACTGGCTTTCGCACAGGCACAGTCATGTCAACATAATGATTTGTGTTTCTTTGCATATAAAACAAATGCAGCAGATGGGATCGATGGAACCTCCATCAAAAACAAATTGAGAAAAAAATGAGAGAGCCTTTCACTTGCAGATGAGCTTTGAGCAGTCAATTTGTGACTAGATCAACCAAGACTGTGTTTATCTAAGCTTAGTCACTCCGTGTACGAACAAGTCTCCATTTGCAACGCAGGGTGAGGTTTCCATAGCAACCAAAATAGTATATAAGAAACTGGACAAAGAATACCAGAAGAAAAAAAAAAACGCACAACCACAAATTGTGAAAATGCAGAGATGATATGTAGATTCCAAGAAAGGGTGGTTTGAATTAAAAAAAAATAATCCGGTATACTCTATACGCAAGTCAAGTGATGGCGTCAATCTCCTATTTAAAACACAGCCCCACTTAATAAAGGCTGCGAGCAAGAGAGGGAGGGAGAAAAAATGTTGGATTGAGAGAGTTTACCCGCTACAGCCGAGACAAGGGAAGGACACACCACTACACACAAAGTCAAGCACAATGGCCATTAAATCAAAAGCAATCTCTCTGCTCCTGGCACTGCACACACACGCACACACATAGATCTCACAGTTGCATCTACCAACAAATGCACACAATAAGAGTGACAAATAGCACCACTTCATATGGCGAAATACTATTAGCTTACTTGAAAAAGTATGGATGTAAATGTCAGGAATGAATGACATTCAAGCACTAAATCCTGTGCAAACCTGAAAAAAATATGCGTGAGCGCTGGGAGTATAAAATCTCTGAATGGGAGCTTTTTTGGCGTAGGAGATATGAGAGAAATCAATTTCAGGGCAAGTGTGGTGCCAAGGACATCCAGAAGGGCATAGCTTTGTTGATCTATTCACATCAATTTGCTTCCTCCTGCAGACGGAGAATGCCACAGTGTGCGGCATGGCATCTTTAAGAAAAATCATGCTTGATAACTGTGCTATAAAACTCAGCATTTTACAACAAAACCATCTCTGGCGCCAGTGTACTCCAAGCACAGACCATTTTCAGGCAACATAAACTTTAACATGGGCTACTTCTGCTGATGTGCTAGTCTCCATGCTAGATGGGAAGTGGGGATTTAATTACAGGACGACATGGACGGCCACACCCACCATTTCTTAACAAGAGCAACAGTAAAATATAAAGCACTATCAATAGTATACTTTACATTACCAACGTCCTTAACCTGCAGAGAAAATTACTGTCCAATAACCAAAACACACCCATTTGTACTGTGCTTAATTTTCTAAAAAAAAAATAAATAAATAATATATATATATATATATATATATATATATATATATATATATATATATATATATATATATATATATATATACTTCTGAAAATAAGTCTCTTGGAACATATGCAAACATTAACTCTTTGTGATTGACTACACTATACTGAATACAATTTTAAGACATGAGAATGACATGCCAATTTGAAAATAAGTAAATACCAGAGTTATAAGCCACAATGAAAACTTGGTTATATTAAGTACAACAATGCATTAATGTGACAGTAGGTGAGGTGTGGAAAACAATACAGTTTATGATGATGACCGCGACAAGAAAAAACTGTTTACAAACGGACACTGTTCAGTGAGTGTTTCAACCACCAACCTAATTTAGACAGGAGATTACAAACCATCAAGGGAAACAATTTGTTTTTTTTACCACCTACTAGGTGGAATTGGGACTGAGTGATTCATCATTTTTGAACTGTAATTATGATCTCAGGCAATGCGAAAGGTGTTTTTTTTTTTTCAAAGACAATTTATAGTCACATTAGGATAATCTTACATTCATGTTCAAAGACTGTGTCCATTGAGAGCAAAATTTCTTTGATTTGTTTTGTTTTGTAATAGTGTGTACTTATACTATTACGCAATTGCATATGTATACCTTTATGACAATAACCAGTCAGCCATTTTAAAAACATGGAAAAAGTTTTGCCTTAGTTGTATAGCCTCTTTAGTGTCCTTGCATTATTATGAATTTATAGAGTCTGTCTGTCATGTTTGTAACTGATACTGCACATTGCAAATATTGCAATGGTGCTTGCTTTGACGAAAATTGTCCAGGGAATTTAAAGCAATATCTGTCAGGAAAAATCAAACTTCAGTCTTTCTTAAATTGTCCAGCCCTATCTAATCTCAATAGAAATTAGGGTGAATACAAAGGGAAGGTATAGGATCAACGTTTACTCGTAATTAACCAAAACAGCTAGAATCGCTGCACCCTCCAACAGAATACCTTTCAAAACAGGTACTCCAGCTCTTAGAAAAACTCCCGTAACACAGCCTTATAAAGTGCTTTCATGACACAATTGACTCAAATGTCAAACTAAAAATTCACTTCGAGCTGGTCAGGATCCTCGATAAAAGGACATTTATGCCCGTGCTGGAAGTCCAGGCAGAGGGTGTGGATGAGAGGAGAGGTTGGGAAGATGATGCCACAGAGGCAAAAGTGCAATGACTAACGATGGAGAGACTGTGTTGACTGTAAGTATAGTGTTGATTTGTCAATGCATTAACACTAAAGGATCCTGTGCAACTTCTTGATGATGATAAAGTAAGCAGGAATGGTAGAAGCTGAAAGCATTGCTCACATCCCTTTACCGGAACGTGTCACACTCTGTTGATGCAGGAAAGCACACCCACACTTTGTCGTGACATTCCAACACTGGCGCTTTGAAAGGCAAGGTGCCTCTGACATTCTCAATTCTCTTTTCTGTATCAGGCCTAATGAGAGCACCCAAATACTAGTCGTTGGACACCGCTGTCATCATTTTTTCCCAGTGCCATTGAAAGATTTCATACATTTGTGACCTGGCAGAAGTAAAGCATGAGTTTGGAGTGAGAAAGGTTGCGTGAGAGTGTGCTAGGCATATGGTAGGGAAGGTTATGAAAAACGGGAAAATGAAAAGTTTGATTACTAAGAATTGACTCTTTCGGGTAATGATTTAGTGTTTAGGCATGATTTGTGTTGCGAGAAACAAAGCTAGATGTCAGAGTGTGGCATGAGTGAGCGATTGTGTGTTAGGCCAGGAAGTGTCCGCTCTCCTCGTCAGCTGTCAATGCCGTTGGTGTCCGCAAGTTGAAGTCCAAAGCGGCTAGACACGAGTTTAGATAAGGCACCCATCCAGCCGTGCACTTGACAAGGTCTCCCTTTGGCTCAGGCTCCCCTGCCAGTCTCCGCCCCCCTCTCTGTCTGGCCTATTATCCCTGACCATCTGAACACACACCAGCGCACCTACCGCATTCACACCGAGTCTGCAACTGCCATAGCACAGATGTTGGCCAGGCAGGAGGAATGTTGCCCATTGTGCGGATTTTAATATCATGCGACCCCTGCAGTAATCAGGTGTGACGCTCCGACAGCACCTTCCATGTATTTGGATTTACCCAGAAGGGCAATTCATTATCACAGTGCAACATTCTGACTCCAAACAGGCTGCGTGAGAGCACCTAATGCCTCATTCCCATTGGGTGAAGCGTGGACCCCAGCCGTCCTGTTAAAATCCTCTACAACAGTGACAAAAGTAGCATGAATATTGACTCCCCTTGCTCTCTGTCAGAGCTTTACACCCATGACTGATTTGTATTGCATTACATTGATGAAGTTAGAGATCCTTAATTACGCTCCAATTAAAATGTCATGTGCCATTTGGATCCTCAGAGCATCCCATGATGGGATAAAAAAATGAACACGGACAAAATTAAATTGGTTTACCGCTGAGCATGGTACGCATAACTCTTAAGGTGGGGCAAATACTGAAAGAGGAAATAAATAAGAGAGATGGAGGGGACAGGGGACAGATGCAGCGAGAGTGCAAGATGTAATTCTCAGGGCAAGTCACACCTCTTTGCCTCTGAAAAGCTCCTGAATTCCATGTGTGACCTAAGGGAGGCAAGTCTGAAGAGTCACGCTGGGAGTCAACGGCATATTATTTGAATGTTGTGGATCATGGTGCGTATATTCTGGACAAGACACACTGCTTACTGCCACAGACAGGATGCGAGGCTCTGTGAGCCTTAACCATTTTTTGGGGTCTGAGTGTATCCTGGATTATAAATAAACATGTGCATACAGAACACCAGCAAACATTCAAGTGCGTCCATCTGGGATTTACTTTTCTCTAAAAGTGGGGCGTGATGGCTGCCTGCTCCTCTGGACCTGTGCATCTCCTAATGTCAGAATGTCCAAAAGCTTTTAAGTGCTTTAAACTCATAATAACCCTAATGTTGAGTCTTCCCAAGTGAGCACTGCGTTTGTCAGTTAGAAATTAAACGCAATTGAAATAGATGCAAAGATGGGGCTTCTCAGACATTAAGGCGTGTTGGGGATTCGGCGTCTGCGAAGGCATTAAAAAGAGAAGGCAGAGTAAACAGGCTCTCAGGATGTGTTACATGCTGACAGGGAAGGGTGGATAGTAGCGGGACACGACAAACTCACACGATGAACTGCTTTTTGCCTCTTCCCTTGCACACACACACACATCGAAAAGAAAAAAAAACACGTCACAGTTTCTCAGTCTTATTGCATCAGAGACATGAAATAAGCACACCCCAACCAGCTTCCCAGTCACCACTAATCCGCCAATGCCCTAATTGTGGGCACAGTAACCCAAAATGTATTTATCCATGACAACAAACCTTCCTGTCTTCCACTTCAAGCCGTTTTCTGTATGCCAGAGGACACCAAAACATCACATCTCACTCTTATCTGATGTTCCCTTTGCCCTTCCATCTTGCTGTCAGTCTTTTGTCTCCCTCTCCCTTTCTACTATAAGGTGATGACAGCTGTCGGTCCAAATGCGGGATCTCTATATTCGTCTCCAGGACGGTCATTTGTTTTGGTGAACACACTGGGATCCTCCTAGGTGATTGAGGATGGGAGGTTGCCTGACCTGCTTTTAAGTACTATGCAACAGTAGTAGTCAAAACTTTGGAAACATCCTCTAATTCTATGTTATTTAAACATTCACTAAATTGTAGCCCTAAGTCATTATGAACAAGCAGAGTTTGAAGGTGTTTCCAAACTTTTGACAGGTATAGTTAAAAAAAAACAGTAGAAAAGAAAGAGCTTGGCCCTATGCGGTACCTGTTTTTTTATTCCGCTGGAGGCTGAATTAGACAGGGAAGATAATTTACGAGCCTCATTATTGCCCATTCAACTGGCACATCACCTGTGAATTATTGAAAACCTTCATGCCCATTCCAACCCAATCATATCACCAATGTGTTAGTGCAAGCGGCATTGACATGCTTTGGGTCAACTACAAGAAATCAAATCTAAAAACAAAGCGACACAAGACTCCTTGGCATGAAAGTGTTGGTTGCAGGTGGACGTGTTATTATTTCACTGAAGCATGTTAAATAAATGTGCTTCATGTGTGGAATAGCGCAACTTGCCATAATATTTATTCATCTCGCAGACTTGGGCCACATGAAAATGCTAGACAGGGACAGCACATGAATTAGAAGGAGTTTGGGGAGAGCTGGGGGACACAAGGAATGAAATGTGAAACTTTTAATTGTGAATGGTTGTACAATCACAGAGAATTATCTCTCACAAGTACTCCTAATTAAAAGTGATATTAAATTTATTGCTATTTTCTTACTCCATTTTAAGGAAGTTATGAATATTAATTATCCAATCTGAAATGAGTCTAACCTTTCCTTCTGCACACTCCTCTTCAATGCACCCACACAAAGAAAAGCTTTGAATTATTTATCAATTGCCTTTTATTTGAATTGATTAATTCAGTGATATAAAATTAATACATTGCAGTCATCCACTTTTCACCAACTTCCTTCTCTACCACCTCTAATGAAACAGTTTAAGTAGTCAAGGTCTTGCCTGGGGGAAAAGTACAGCGTGTAAACGGAGTGCTGGGGTGGCTATCTAGCACAAATCTGCACTAATGAAGACATCTCACTCAAGGAAGGTCCATTTGGGGTGTTTTGTAACGTCAAGATTCTGTTCATGGGTAAACCTGAGGCAGCGCAGAACCAGGGGAGGTACTAGAATAGAAGGGCTACCAATCACTCTGCCGGTAAGCATGTGCCAGATCGATACAAAAGCTTTTTTCTAAATGGCATGTGATGTAAGGTTCCGGTTTAACTTTTCAGCATTATTTAGCAAAGGTTTACAAAACTGCAAACTACAACCAATGTCATACAACAAATACACTGTTTGTATGTTACAATAACGCACTGTGTAAGCTGTCATTGTATGTCTGTATTGTATGTGTAGGCATATTTGTCTTTTGAAAAAACAACAACAACAAAAACAATGCCTTTGTGTGTATGCTGTTAATAGCCAACGTTAAAATAATGATATTTCTCTGATGGTAGATGTCTGAAAATATCTCTACTCCATTTTCTAACCCACAACTGGTTTTGTGGTCCATCAACGGTTTTACTGTAAATAATGGGGGAGATTAATACCTGAGAAATGCCCCATAATTAAAGAGTGATTGCTGAAAGATTGCGAGACGATTGTTCAATAAAAATCAGAGCGGAAAGAGCATTATAGTGTTCAGCTATGCAGCTCAATCAGTGCTGCGGGGCAAGGGTCAACTAATAGCGGAGCTGCCTGTCCCACAGACTGCTGTTTAATCCGCAACATCACCTGCGGTTGCAGGTGAGAGTACAGCTTTTTCATGCTCACGCAATTGATTAGGGTCAGCTGTGCCATTTTGTATCATTACACGCGCGGGGTGGTGTCACGTCACTTACTGCTCCTCCTGCTGTACTTCCTGTTCTGTCAAACTCAGCTGGAGAGATGAATTGGGACAGTGTGTCTTTGCCGGTGATTCACCCAGTTCTCTGGCAGCCATCCACACTCTATTTCCTCTTTCTTTTTATATCACAGTAAACCGTCACACTGAAGCTCTACGTGACCTGTCCCTTCTCGTCTATATGATGAGAATCAGGCACCGCCATCAAAGCAACTTGATCTGGAAGGGACCGTCGCCAGGGCCGCACCCAAGTTGCATAGTGGCCAGAGAGATTTCAGTGCCCCATGAGAGGAAACACTTTGTTGATTGAAATACCTCAGGGAGCTACTTTAAGGAACCCAAATGTGACACGCCATATGTTGACACAACAGCACCCAAATGGGAGATGGGGCTTGACGAGCTGAAAATAGGGATTTGATGTTGCAATTTGGAGTATAGTAGCCAACGCAGAGCAGTGCAGGACATCACAAAGGGGAACTTAGAGGAGGTCCAGTGTGTTTCTTTATACTGTATGTGTGTGTGTGTGTGTGTGTTCTTGTCCAGTTGTACATGTGAGAACCGTTTTGAGTATTCCACTCACGTAGTCAGCACATTTTGGAGATGTGAGCACGTATTGGACGCATTCCTCACTTCTACGGACCTCTTCTTGAGGGTCAAGACTTGTATTTAGAGTATAGGTTTGAATTGGGTTTGGGTTGCGGTAGGATAAGGTAGGATAAGGATAAGGCAATTATTTCTGACGTTTAAGGTTAGGAGCGAAGACATGCATTACGTCAATGAACGTCCTGACAAGTATAGTCGTACAAACGTTTTTGTGTGTGTGCGTCTGCGTGTGTGTGCGTATGAGAGATGTAGAGGCAAAGTTAAGTGTTTAGCCTCCTCACTCAGTCAGGCTTGAACAGTCATGTTATGTACATTGTGTGTATGCAATGTTGTAAGAATGTGAGGCAGCACAGCAGCAGTCTGGCCCGGTGTGAGACTGGTCTCCAAGTGTCTAGGTGGCTCAGAGTGTGTGCAGCTGGCTCCAAGTCCCGCTTTGTGACGGCCAGCCTGAACGCTGCTCACCAGTGCAGAAGCGCTAATTGAATTAAGTCTTTATTATCAGGCTGCAGAGGCAGCAGTTTTGCCATCTCGGCCCGCTTGGCTGACACTTTCTCCTTGAACACCTGCTTGACATCAACTTCCCCCTCTATTTATTTATCCCCTCTCTCCTGTGGCCTGTTGCTGGCTGCTCTCCCTTTCACAGCCTGTTCACAATGACCGGCCGAGAGAGCGTCACACTCTTTGCCTTGACTGTCCGTGCTCCGCAACAGCACCCCCAGTGTAATAAATACATTGTTGTGCAGTGCTGTGGCAGTACCACAAAGTTTGTGTCACGTGAGGAGGCAAATTTGGACCCAAAAGCAGACAGGAGAAAGAAGTAGAAAAGTACAAAGTTTTTATACACAAATCCCACGTAACGGCAGAGAGCATCAGAAACTAGACTCAGAAACCAGCAGGAAAATCTAGACTCCTAAAACTATAGACTGGCAAAACAACATAAACGTAAGAAGAAAGCTTGACATGACAGCTTGAGTGCTTGACTTGACTTTCTGACATGTCACAGCACCCCGGGGCTTAAATACTGAATGACATAAATCCCCAAAGACATAATAAAGCAAACAAGAGAACCATAGCAACTGGATGGCAACTGATTCATCAAGGAACTAGTCAAAGCCGCATATTGAGGACTCTGACAAAATAATAACATAAAAAGGACGAAGGTGACAAATACATGACGAAAGCAACTGCATAGTAACCGATATCACCCTCTGCAAGGCGATCCGAATGTTTGGTTCTGTGTGATTCACTTGCACTCCGCTAAAACACTGTCATCAATGATATGAAACCATTTTTTCCCTCTGTTTTGGTCAGCTTGTTTTCTTGTGGAACAATGCAGCAGGGGCAAATGAAAACTTTGGTTGGAGTGAACACAGATAAAAAAGCAGGGCTTGAAATGCAAATGAATGCATCCAGAAATAATGATTGCTTGTTGTTGTTTGTACACCTTAATATATCAGTGCATTTTATCGTCAACCATAACCCAAAAAATAGATGACAAATTTAGCGCCGGCCTAAAACGGATTCTTTGACCGCCCTTCTATTGAGTGACTTGTTGTTGAACAAAACGGTTACACATCTTGCCACCTTTTAGCAGTTTAGAGAGAATAAAGGTAATACAGCAAGATAATGTTGTACGTTCCACCGAATCATCTCCAATGGGCAAACTGGCTTTTGTAATAAACAGTGGCCGGGATGAGAATGAACATCTATCTGGTCCCCTGTCCATTTCCACTAGCCTCAGGCTGCGGCTGCTCGGCTGCTCGCCGGGCTTGGTGTGGGCATTACTTGAGAGGACAGACAAACATGAGGCACGATTAAGTCAGGGTCCCAGGCAGTCGGGCCCGCGCTAGTAATAATCTATCGACCGTTTGTGTCCTCCCTCCGATGCCCCAAAACCACAGAACCTTTCTCGATCTGTCAACTGAATCCATTTTTCACCCCCTCCGTCTCTATCTACTGTTTACGCAATCCGTTTTCTTTTTCCCCTCTCCCTCACACCCCATCAGCTCCATCTTCCCGTGCTCCGTCTTTCTTTCCTTTTGTTGTGTAAATCCTGTCCTCCCCTCGCTCCCTCTACCCATCCATCAGGAATCCTCCTATCGCCATCGCATCAATTGCCTTCTCTTATCGACATGTTTCCGTTTTCTAAACTGCTCTCGTTCCATCATATTCACTCTTCTTTCGATGATCATTTTTCAGTTTGTCTTTCATCACCCTGAGCGCAAACTCTTTTGGTCCACCTTTTTCCTTCTCTCTATATCCTTTGTTGGGCTTTCACCCAACACGCAGAGTCCAGGTGGGCTAAGCTGCTTTTGTATGGGATAGTCACAAAGCAGCAAATGACAGTGCGTTCCAGGACCCGACAATATAAAGCCTTATGCCAGAACTCTGGTTCCGGTTGCACCTTTTAATCTTGGTGGTCATTTCAATTTTGTGTCGCTGTGGAACTCCCATCAAACAAGGTGAAAATCTGTGACAGGTTGATTTCTATCCAGCAGGCACAGGATTTCATTTTGAACAAGCGATGCAATATACGATTGAGAGACTGCCACTGGGGTTTATTTTGAAACTTGACAAGTCACACATCCTAGCCTGCAGGAATTGTAACAACTGAATAAGCCACCGGGGAAAATTTGGGGCACAAGCAATGATGTTACTTCTTCCCAGCATTGGGTCTTGTATTGATAGTGCCTCGACAGACATTTGTATCCTCCAACAAAACCTGCTTGACAGTACCTAAGAAAAAGTGAAAAAGTAGTACTCATGGACAAGAACACCCACATGTTAAAAAAAAAAGATATACATATATAACATAAACAATCACTTAAGAGGCGTGTGATAATTATTTCACAACTGGTGCCACAAAAGATATACACTGTATTCTAAAATCAAAGTTTTTCCTTCAGTGTGGCCTGATGATCAAACGAAATATGTACAAAGGAGATCATGTGGCATTTGCTTGTCTGAAAACATGCAAGTTTTGGTAGATCAACACACAGCTGTATCAAAACGTCCTGAGCACTTGACAATTTCTTGGTGAAAAGAGCACCCCTAGTCAGATAACTGGGCTCAATGAGATTTTTTTCCTCCTCTTTCCAGGCTCATGGCCGTGATCAAGGGTCCCATTTTTGAAGATATGGACAAATTTGACGTGACATGATGAGTGACCTGCAGAATCTCAGAAGAATCCTTCTATGAATGTGATACTGAGAAGGCTCGAAAAGTGTGTTTGACTTCCAAAGGTTAAAGTCCCTTTTGGATTTGGAATGCATCGTGACACCAGTACAGAAACCTATCTGAGAATTCTTGGATTCATTAGTGCATTTTGTAAATTTGACAGATGCACTGAACGTCGATGTGATGGAAAATATGGAGACTACAAATCAAAGATACAGCATGATAGGGGATCATTTGAGAATATTGGTAGGTCACCAGTTATTAAGACTCAGAATTCATTTTCAGTTTAATACTGAAGTAACGAAATTAGATCCCTCATCTCCCAACGCCATATGTGCCTGTTTCTTTAGTGTATCTACGAAAAAAATTAAGACAAAAACAAACCTTAAACAAAGGTATGCTGCTGTAAACAATCTTAATTTGTGTAACAACTAACAATGACTGGAAAATGTGCGAATCACTGACTGTGTTAATAAAGAAAAGAACAATCCTTTTGAATTTGTAAACTACTGAACTGGTCTATCTAATGTTGATGCTTTTTCTTTTCCTTCTTATATTTTAGTTTTGTCTTTTAATTGAATTTATTTTGATTCCGTTTGTATTGTGCTTATATGTTCAATAAATCAAATCAAATATTATCCATGAAATAATTCAAAACATACAAAGAGCAAGCGGTAGAATACTTTTTTTTTTTTTTACTTAGAATAGAACAAAATGCCTTAATTCTCACTGTTCACCTGGTATACAATTATATTGGGACCTCAACATGTACTAAGCGCTTGACAGTGACTGCTGTTGTGCTTTCTCTTCTTCTATTTATGTTTTTTAATTTACCATTTCATTATCTTCCGGTTCTGTCAGGGTTCAGCATGGATGTGGGGAATGTGGATCCAAGTACAAGGAAGCTCCGATTAAGTGCAGAAGCAAGGCTTAAGGGCAGAAAACCATTTACTGTATTTTCCACACTATAAGGCGCACCTAAAAGCCTTAATTTTTTTTTAAAAGCTGATGGTGCGCCTTATAATCAGGTGCGCCTTATATATGGATCAATATTGAGATTGGAAGTCGTAGATGGGGAATGAACTGATAAAGTAAGCTTTACCTGTTTCTTTTGTGTGTTTACAGTTGAACAAGTTTGGTCATATTGACATTGAGTTATTATGCTATTGAGAATTATTATTGGAGTTGTTATTTTTATTACTTTGAGAATTACTTTGTGATTGAAAAAGTTTTAAAATATGTCAATAATTGAGGGTGCGCCTTATAATCCGGTGTGCCTTATATATGGGAAAAGTTTTAAACTATGTCATTAATTGATGGTGCGTCTTATAATCCGGTGCGCCTTGTAGTGTGGAAAATATGGTACTTAAACAAAATAATCTAAGCGGAAACAGCATACGGAATAAAACAGGGCACCAAGTACCTCCCAAGACAGGTAGGCGGGTATACATGATAACGATCTGACACAGAGTGAAAGTGGAGTGGAACAGGAAGTTGGGATACCTGGTATGTGCGGTATTTCCTTCCATTTTTAACAGCTGTTGAACTGTAGTTACTTTGTAAAGATAGCGATAGAGCAGCATTGATAGCACAGTAATTAGCATAGTATCGGCAACTTGATTGCAGCGTTGCAACTTTTTTTTTGCTTCAGACGAATTTCTCAGCAAATCAAGGAGTTAGCAACACAAGAAAAAAAAAACAAAAACAATAAAATGCGGTCGGAGAAAGTATTGGCTCCGCTACATCCCAGAAAAGAAGTGCAAGTTCTCAGTGGTGCTGTCCTTTCACGATCCTCTGGAAATTGCACAGCAACCCCACCCCCGGCACCCACCCTTCACATGAATATGTGAACAAGCTAAATGCCTGCAGTAAACACCCACAACTGAAAGAAACCCTAGCGAATTTTTGGATTTGGTTTGTATGCAGCATAACATAAAGGAAGACAGCGTGGAAAAAAATGATCATCCAAACCCCGAACACAAACAAAGACCATGATAGGTACTGATAAGAAACAAACAACCAAGATCATACTAAATTCTCTACCAAATGAAGGCAAAAAGAAAAGAAAAAAACTGATATGAATCAAGTTGTTAACAAAGCCACAGTATCACAGTATATAAACATCTGAAAAAAAATCACATACTATAAATTGATAACATTCTACTTTTTCAGGCAAAGAACACAGATATAAAAAACACATAATGATCATGGTTACACATCTGACAGTGTAACCTTGTCGGTACAGAGACAATTAATTAGGAAAAAAAAAAACTGTGAAGTAATGCCAAGGTTACCTGACTTGACTCAATGGAAAAGGAGTCAGTCTACTTTAAAGATTTAAAATGAGAATATAGATGTTAAAAATGAATCGCCATTCGAGACTGCAGTAAAAATCCAGTTTAAAATAGTAGAAATTAAGTGTAAAAAATCTTGAATTGCCCAGACTTAACACTTCTGCACTCAGCCCATCACAGTCCATGAACTCATTCAATCCCAATTCTTTAGACTCTTAACATTCAATCCCCACTACCTATTAATATTTTATTGAAATTTCTTCAATTATTTGACTAAAGGAGGGTCGTAGATTACCTAGAATGAAATAAACTATGTACAGAAGAAGGGCTCGGCAACCTTTATTGTTGAACAGTCATTTTGACCCAGATTCCATGGTTAAGACAACACTTGGAGCCGCAAACACTGAAATACACACATCTGAATATATATATATATATATATATATATATATATATATATATATATATATATATATATATATGTGTGTGTATATATATATATATATATATACATATATATATTTACACAGTGGGCCCCCGGTTTACGAACTCCTTCTTTTACGAACTTTACAAAAGTGGACCGCGGCAATTTCTGTCCCCCTCTTAAGCACTTCTGTCCCCCTCTTACGCACAAACCTTTCGTCTTACGAACAATCCAACACGCCCGATCATGCCGGTCAATGTGACCGTGCTATTTTTTTCACTTTGCTGCATTAACAAAATTAACTGTTCTTACATGTCACGGTTATGCCGATATGCTATTGCTCTTACAATGTCACAATCACTGTCTCAGTCACGGTGTCAGTCATGGAGATGCCGATACGCTATTGGTCGATTAAGTTCACAGTCCCGGTCTCAGTCACGGAGATGCGGATAAGCTATTGGCTGGCGTCACGTCAATCACAGAAATGCCGATATGCTATTGGCCGAACGCCTTCATTCTAGCTTGATGGCACAGCTGGTCGGTGTGTTGTGAAGATTTTGCAAACTTTATCTGTTAGACATGGCTTCTAAAATTGCAAGTGGCTGTAAAGGAAGAAGTAAGAGAATGATGACAATAGAAACCAAGCAGGAATTAATAAAAAAATACGAAGGAGGCGCACGCATAGTTAACCTTGCTAGTGAATATGGCCATAACCACTCGGCAATCTTCTAAGGGCAAGACTTTCCTTGCCAGGGGACGGACCTCGGTCGACAACAAAATGGAGAGGCTTCTTCTATTTTGGATTAAAGAGAAGGAAATCGCCGGTGATATGCTCTAGTTTGAGATAAGTTCTTGTTTAGGAAAATAAATAAATCAATTCTGCGGGTTGGTCTCTGCTCCCCTCCACCTCCACCCAGCTCAAGTCACGTCGCCCCAAAGGTAAATGTCATTTTTCCTTTGTATATTTATGTTATTTAATTTAACTGTACAGTACACTGTATGTTACTAATTTTTAATATGTGTATAAAGTCGTGATGTTTTTACCTAAGATTTTTGCACGCGTTGCACACATTCACTAATTAACATAGGTTTGGATTGTCCGTCATACGGGCAATTCGAGTTATGAGCGCAGCCGCTGAACGGATTAAGTTCGTAACACGGGGGCCCACTGTGTATGTATATATATATATATATATATATATATATATATATATATATATATATATATATATATATATCTATATATATATATGTCATTGTGTGTTAACAGCTTTTGTTAACCATGGTTGTAGCACATTTTATCATTAAAAGAAGCAAGCATACCAAACAAACGTCTGAATCCATCCGTATTCACAAACGGGAGTATTAAGATGAAATGTATTCAGTGTTAAGAATTCTTCAAGCACTCCAGTTTGTATTGTTTACGTACCTGCATTATCTTATTTTGAAGTACCTGCTTTTAATCTGGAAGGCTGCATTGTGTTTCCTGTTATACTCTCCGTTTGTCATTTAGCTTTTAGCGGTGTTTGTGTTAGCCAAGGTTGTTTCCTTCTTGGTTTCAAGAAAAGAGCTAGTAGACTGACCCAACGTTTGAATCTATCCTCTTTCACACGCACGTAAATTTTTCAAGTGCTTCAATTTTTAATGTTCAGTTATGTCTTGCTTTAAAAATGTGCGCTTTTAAATTGGACGGCCCCGTTATATTTCTGTTTCGTGTTTTTACCTTCCTGAAACTGATTGGCTGTCTTGCATCAGGTTTCGTGTCCCGTCGCACAAAACACATACTGTAGCCAATCGCGCAAACTTCATTGACTGCAATTCAAATGCATCGCTTGTGATGCTATCCAAGCAGTCGATCTGAACCAAGCACTTTTTTATTTTCCCAAACCACGGAGTGCTGCAACGTAAGGATGAAAGACTCGCATGTGGCTCCGGAGCCGCAGGTTGCTGACCTCTGTGCTAAAGTAATAAATTACTTTAAGTTATTAGGGATTCAAATGGTCAATACTTAATTAATACTCAAAGTAATTCATTACTTTAAGTACATGAGTAAATAATTAAAAAAAAAGAAGTAAAGAGAATTGAATGTGTGGTCTCTTAAACAATGCAAAAGTATGCCTTTAAAATCGAATGAGTTGAGGGTATATTGGAGCAGAAGGAATTTTAATTCTTCTCAAGTTCATGACATTGGTCACGAAAACACATTCACCTAAGATTTAGCAGAATTTGCCATTATCAATATGAAGTCACCTGTCATTGTTAGAACACATTGCATGACTCATTTATACTCTACGAATGGAGGTTGAGAAATATTGGAATCAGTCAACTCTGACAGGCAAGTGGGAGCCAGAACGTCCCACCATCAGACTCTGTGGCATCAAGCAGTAATTCCTGATGAGTTGAGAGCAAAAACAGTGGAGGACATGCAAAGTAAAGAGATGAAAGAGATTACACTAGTTGACCGTAGCCCACTTCACATTTCATTGACGTTCTGGCTTTTGACTCAGACTCGATTCATTACGGCTGTCTTCATTTGAAAGTGATCTTATCTAACGCCCCTTTATCTTTTATTCCTTTGTTTCTGAGTGTCCCTCCCTTTTTCTACACGCTTCGCTGTCACTCGTTTTCTGGTCTGGACAGTGTGCTGGAAGCAATGTTTTCAGAAATGCACTGTGCATGTGTTATAGTCAAAAAACATTCATGAGGATTTACTGTTAATTATGAACACTAATGCTATCTCAATGGTGCATTCACGAGTTGCTGCATGGGTAGAATGTGTTTTTCAAACGCGTAGTCATGCTCCACCAAGCTTGCGGAAATACTGTTTGCGAACACACATACGCAGCCTTCGCACACAATAGCAAACAAACAGTCATTAGTAGATTTCAGGCTGGCTCTCAGCTTTGCTTTACTGTGTTGCTGGTGAGCCTGCGCCTCAAGGGTGGCACCGCTGCTGTAGGTTTTAATAAAAGCATCGTCTTTGGAAGCTGTCTAAAGGGACTCCGTTTCATTTTGGAGTGCCGCTACTGTTGCTGTCCTGTTGTTCTTGTAGGAGGAGAAAGGGCTATTGCGCAGGGATGTGGGGGCAGCAGGGTTCAGTGTCATTGCGGGGTCCTCCAAGGACCGGTCCGGATTGTTTAATAGTTTCAATATACGATGTCTGTGTGTATCACAAAACTACATGCGTAAATGTGCGTGCGCATACGTTTGTGTTTTTCAAACTTGTGAATAAGCCACTGATCGAGGCATCCCGCACAGAAAGACTGGGCAGAAAATGTAAAACAGCATATTTATTAGTGCTCAACATTTTTTTAATGCATGCGCAGTTCAAAACCTCTATTGTTTTTATAAAGCTTATCCCAGCTGATTTTGGCCAATTTTCTCCCTCTTGTTTTGTAGTAGGTTTTGTAAGTATGGCCACTCATTTTTTTATTAGTAAGCTTATTCATTCTTGCCATATGACCCATAATATGAATGTCAACAGTTGTTAAACGGTTGTGCTGTTGACTGTGTATTAACCTGACTTATGCACAACAACTCATGATCACAAGCCCATTGATAAAGCAAGACATTCCAGCAATTGACCCTGATATGGTCCACAAGTGAAGTAATAACCATTTCAGGCATCTACCTCGAAGGTCGTCAAGAGAATACCAAAAGTCTGCAAAACGGTAATCGTTGCCCTGATTACCGTTTTGCAGTGGGGCTATTTTGAAGAAACTTTAACAGGGGTCAGCAATATGCAGCTCCTCAGGCGCATGTGGCTCTTTAGCACTGCCCTATTGGCCCTTGGGGATTTTAAGAAAAATGTATCAAAATAGAAAAAGATGGGGGGTAAATATATGTTTTTGTTTTAATATCGTTTACGAACATGCTGTAAAAATGCTTAGAATCCACATAATTTTTTAACATTTCTGTCATCAGAGATTTCTTCTCGATCATTTGATTCGGTGCATGAGATGAGTTGCACCATGCAGCATTTAGAATGCCGCCGTTAGAATGCCGATTTTCATCCAGATCTGAGACAGCATCCTGAATGCCATAGACGTTAAGCGGCAACCGACATTTAGGCCTGATGCCAACTGGCATTGTAAACGTTGTTCCTAACAGTGTTTGGCATTTATCAAAATAAAGGTTGGTGGCTACTACTAATCTAGCGCATTTGTTTTGAGTTCACTCGTACACATTTAGAACGCCCGTTTCTACATCTGGCGGTATCCAATACGGATTTGAGAACACCGCTCTGGACACCATGCAGCGACAGATGTTAAAAAAGCCAGATGCTGTTTGGAACGTCACTTTTTACGCCTGATACTGAATGGCATCCTCTTGCCATATTTCTAAACGCGTATGGTATGACTCAAAACAAATGTGGATATCGAATGGCCATGCTGTATTAGCATCCTCTTGCCATATTTCTAAATGCGCATGGTATGACTGAAAACAAATGTGGATTAGCGTTGTATGATCTCACCTACTTGAAAAAAAATCAAATAAAAAAAACGGTAGGTGCTTGATCGGTCATGGTTTCCAAAGAAAAAAAAGAGAATGATTCCTGAGGATAACAACATGTGCCATTGTTCTTGGAATGAATCATTTTCTTTCATTTGCAATGTGGAAGGATTGCCCACATGTTTAGTTTTATAACCAGAAGTGGTCAAAAAACAAACATCTTAAAAAACAGATGTTGGGAAGCTGTCCAGTGAAGTCCAAAAACATAAGAAACATTAAATGGGTGAAAACACAATACCGTCATAGGCTGACAGTATATTTAGCAACACATTGGCTGTTTTTATAGAGGGATTTCAGATTTTTGTCTCTATAAATTAAGAAATATGATTGTTTTGTAGCCCGTGTACAAGGATGACATTCCATTTTGGTGTTGTATTTTTGAATGCTCAAAATAAAAAGTATATGAATATGAATTCCTGATTGTATTTCTATAATATTGTATACATGGTGCATCATTCTCTCCAGGATGCATGCGCTGCAGACTCATTGTAGCCTACTTAGTCATTGGCTAATATAACTAATATAGACATGTAAAGCATATGTCGCTTTCATGAGAAGACCTTCCATTCTTTGCAGCTCCAGACAGATTTTGTTATTGTTGTTGTTGTTTTTTTAGGTGCAATATGGGTCTTTGACCATTTTGGGTTGCCGGCCCCTGACCTAAATTATAAGAACACATCTTCAGTGTCATGCAAAGAAAGCAAACACAATGAATAAGGAAGTGACCAAACTTTTGGTCTGTACTGTATATTGGCGCAAAATGCACGTGGGAAGCACAAAACACCCCAAAACACACTCAAATTCATACCTTTTTATAGAGTTATAGATGCTCATGATAGCAAGCAACCTTTTCACAATACTCAGGTGTCCATTAGCTCTTTGGCCTGACCGCTGTGTGACACCCTCTGGTCAATACTTTCTACATCTGACAGCATACAAACACCTCTGAAAACGCCCCAAAGGAGATGTTTGTCTCATTTGTGGCAGACAAAGAAGGCCCGCTCTCTGTCGAACGCACACTCAAGACGAGCTCAAATCCCATGCTGTCTGCATTTGCATCGTTTCAGCGACCCGTTTGTGTGAGCCTTCTCCTCCCATAGGCACCGCGATGTACAAAATGCCGAGGCAACGCATGAACACATTGTCACCAGCGACAATCAGGAACGAATGAGAGTAAATATATATGGGAAGGAAACTCCTAATTGTCCCCTGAAATGCATTCCCTACTGCGGAGTAAAAGGTGCGGTGTAGCGGCTATGTTAAATCACCGCCTGGCGATGGCCTTCATTAAAGCCATAATGCCAGGCTCTCCCTTTAATGGAAATGGAAGCTAGCAAGGCTGTGGGTGTAAATTAAAGTGTAAGGCCCGAGTGCAGAGAGATTTCCCAAGCTCTGACAGGTGCGGCCTGAATTAGCTGTAGCTCTGTCGAAGCAGTCAGGGGGAGAACACTGGTATCGATTTTAAGCACGGTTGCACTTCCTATCTGAAAGGGAATGTGTATTACGAGTGCTGGGCGCATCAATCACTCGGCACGCCGCCATTACGGCTTTGCCCAATTCAGAATATGGGATGGTAAACAAACAGCAATACCCAAAATGAGAGCTTTACTTGTATTGTTAGACAGCAACACATGACCGGCTGACGTGAAGCGTATTATCAAAATAAAATAAATCGTACTTGCAGTTGATCCCGCTCACCTCATCATCCTTGCGTTGACAGGCAGCCGTCTCTTTTCAGTATGTACCCAACACTACACGTCACCTTGCTCAAACAGCTACTTTAGCTCCTTGAACTCCAGCCGCTGCCCACTCCCATGTTTACGACACGCATATGTCAGAGTTGTTGCGTGCATCCAGGGGAGGTGTGCGATCCTGCGGCTTATCACTTTTTCCCATCGTAGCTTGCTCACCTTGTCCATAGGTGCAATCAGGGGGTAGAATTAGCGTACTTATCCTATGTCCTCTCAGGGGTCAAAACCAAGAAGACATCAACTGAGATAGACTCTCAGCTCAGTACGCAAATGCGCACACGCACCCAGCCACCAGATGTGTGATGACAAATGCTAAGGCAGCACTTAACCACAGGTGTTCGATGATTGACCTTTCACCTATTACCTTGAGCAGAAAGCTTTTCATACAGGCGCCAGCCATCAATCAGTACCCATCAGTCACATATATACGCGGCACCCTTTCATTGCTGACAAGCTTTCCAGGCCTGCCATCCATCACTCTGCTCTGCCCTTTTACTGACATCTTAGAAAAATACAAACACTTCACATTTCTCTGTGCGTCTCCCTTGTTAAGATCCACACACTATGCACTGCAACGAAACCTGTCCCATTGTGATGAGTCCCGTATGGCACAGGATGACTTTTTTGTTGTCAGGTGTTCTGCAGATGTATACCCAGGAGGGACGCTCCCTTGTGATATGTTTTCTGATATTGCAGCACCTGCACTAAGACATGACGGGAGGTTGAAATCCCAGAGCTCACAGGCCTCTGAGAGCAACACATATGTGACAGGCAGCAGTGACACACTGGCCGTGACGATCCTGGAATTCGTTTGGTGAGAAAGTCACCGGATCAAAAGTCATGCACAAGTGTCATTGTTGGCCTGTGTCTTGTTGGAGCTTGCCAGAGCTGTGACATTTCCAATTTTGCCACGTAATTCAGCTTTGGATTGTATTTTTGTCATTATTATATTTATATATTTATTAAATTCGATCTTGTTTTTCTAGCCTATTTTAGGATTCCACAGAGGCATCTTTCACCAGCAATGCAAGCCTTATATTCTGGTATATGTCCAAACGGGAATTAGGATCGGTATCGTGCGCATTGTGCGTTGGTGTTAAGAATATGTTTAGTATTCTTAATACCAATGCACAGCTATTGTCAATGTCCCTTGGACTTTATAGAAGCGAGAAGGTGGGCGGTCAGAGGAGCATCAGGAATAGGGGCTGTTTTAAAAAAGCCCAGGGTCCCATTTACACATGCATGAGGATCCAAGCAACGGGCTGCATCGCAAAATTGTTGCCCGGCGAAAAGGAATAAGACACGCTTAACATATTGGGCTGATTCAAAATGCATGAGCGTGTCAACCTTGGCAGTGAAGGCCTGGTATGACCAGGCAACTCATTTTGTGGTCCCAAACTGACATTTGTGAACAATGGTGTTTATCCTGCATTCGGAGAGGTAGAGATTCACAGAAGGAACTTCAGTGTTTGCTGTTATTCCATGCATCTATCCATCCATCTATGAAAATGCATTACAAGTCGGAAGGGAAATGCAAGGATGGACATGTGAAATGTTTGCAGTTGTTGCGTGTTCATGTTCCTTTCATTGAGCAACGAAAGAGAGCCTGTTGTGATATCAGCCAGAAAGAGCTGCCCTCCCCTGCAAAGATGTTGCTGATGAATGAAAGCACAATGAATCACGAGTTATGTTTTTACAGATGACGGCGTAATTGTCTTACCTTGTTTTAGGGGATGTGGTTAGCCATTCTTCATGCTTTTCAAACGTTATCAAGTAAGCTGCAATCTCCTGCGAAAAAAAGAGGAGAAGAGAGAGGAGGGCTGTGAGGCTTCGATATGTCATCTTTAATCACCGTTCTATGCTGTTTGTAATACGGTGAGACCGTTTCATTGGCATTCCGACAGCCTCACGAGCAGCATAAATGGAGGGAAAACAGTACCAGGGAGCTCAAGCAGGTAAATTGAGACCAGTGAAGGTAACGAGAAAGGCCGTCGTTGAAGGCAGTCAAGGTCAGAACATCTTTTGAGACAATCTTTGTTCTGAAAGCTTTGATCAGGCTCAAGGACACTCAGGTGCTCACTGAAAGATTGACGTCTGTCTTCAAGAGGGAGCGACTTTTAATATTTTTGGTCGGATCTTTCCTCAAATCCTTTTGATCTGCCCTTGACACTCCTCGAAGGATCAATCCCTACTTTAACCTTTGAATAAAAAAAAAAATACACAACAGTGGCCTAATATGGTATGTGCTGCTCATTCAGAATAAAAGCCTGTTGAGCCCGTAAAAAACTCAACAAAATCCAGGCATAGAATGTATGGCAAAGGAGCCACACATTTGAGAATAAGTTGTTTCATATTCCAATTACTTTATCTCTTAATTTGAAAAATAAAAAAGGACCTGGCATGGCATCAAAATGATTTGACTTAGATTTGCTGATACCTACAGAAGCTCTAGTAAAATCTCAGAATTCTGCATTTACATACCACAAGAGGTACTCATGCCCCCATTAGAGGACCACTGCATTGGGTAAGTTAAAAACAAAAGAAAACATAGAAAAAGTTCAATCTGTCACTGGCGTAAATTGAATTATACTTTCATGTTTCCCTGATACTGCGTCGGCTCGATTGTATGAGAGTATTTGCTGGACCTTAGCCAGCCATTTTCTCACCAAACTAATGGGCATAAATACAAGCACATTGCATGCTGGTTGACAACCCAATGATTACCAGCGACAGGCGGCAATTCACTCTTCAGCTAAGACATTCATCACAGACTTGGACTGCTGAGATCACTTGACACAAGGACAGACCCGCTGGCGATGTCCGTATGAATTTAAAAGTGTACTCCTCGCTACAAGATTAGATGTTTGGTCTATTCGAATATGGTCTTGTTTTGAAAATCAAAAAGTATAACAAGACTCCTCTGCTACTGCTACTCTTGACCAAGTGTTGATTTTAATAAAGAATGAAAGCAGGAAAAACATGTGTTCCTCATTCCTGTGAATTTACATTTATACAAAGATGGACTTTGTCATGAGTGTGACCTGACAGAGCTATAGCACGTAAGCGATTGCCCATAAGCATGCTGCAGGCAGGGCGCCGCCATGTGAGGGGTTTTTTAGACATGAGCCCCAACTAAAAGAGGCTGCGGCATGAACTGGTGGCCTTGCCTCCAGGCACAGGGTGTGACGAGCAGTGCCGCGTCGATAAACTTGCTTTTCTGCTGCGGATGGTTTTCTTTCTGTCTTTAAAACATTGTTTGACTCTGCTAAGGCTGAGCAAAGTACAACAATAACAACAGTGACAAGTGTTTTGTGGAAGCAAAAACATGCAGAGCAAACCTGTTAATTGCTTCAATAACAATTACGGCGAGCACAAGGAAAAAGGGTCACGGTAACGTTATTTTTATGCATGCATTTGTCAGTAAATTAGACTAACACAGCCCTGATTAGATTAATGCAAGCTATTCAGCAGGGAGCTTGTGGTGGGTGACCGCAGAGCCTGTTAGCACCGAGCCCTGCTCTATCACACCTACCTTAAAAATCTATCCACATTTCTCCCTAACAGACTATAAGAGCTAGAGGCTGAAGCATGGTCTTCTATTAAAGATACAGAAGCGAGCCGCTATACCTCCGGCTCACAGCCTGCCCCCCCCCCCCCCCCCCCCCCCCAACCCCCTACCTCTGAACAGATGCCAGGGATAATACCAACCCCCGACCAACCGTAAAGGTAGAATAATCTTATGGCGAGGAAACAAACAAAAACAGACGCGCAGCCATTAAACAGCTGCAAAGAGACAAGGTTTGCATGGGCGGCATAATGAGGGGCTAGTATGCGTTGAGGTTGAGCAAACACGCTCGTGGGTGAGTGCAAGAAAAATGGGGGGGGGGGGGGGGGGGGGGGGCAGGACTCAACACTGATGGTGCATCAAAGTCAAGCCAGCAGCTGTCAATGAGCTTTGGACGATCTGCTGACCTCAACGCCTCGAGTCTGATCTCAGTCGCTGGGGAAATATTGAGGGGAGGCGCTCGCTATACACACACGCCGCTTTGCTCAACCTCACATGTCAGAGTTTTGGTCCAGCAAGGCTGTTTGTACTCCCTTCCAGTTTGCCTCATCAGCCACTCTGACATGATCCTCGCTGAGGCTTTCTCTCCAGGTGCTGTTGAAGTATAATGCGCGGGTAGCACTGAAAGCTGATGGAGAGAAAACTTGAGAAAATTCTTTTCAAACCGGCTTGGAGAGTGTGTAGTTGTGGACATTGCCATCTCCTTTGCATCTTTTGTTTCCTTGTGAGAAGAGCATGACAGAGTAGTGGAGAGTGCCTCATCTTATTGATATGGAGAGCGCATGTGTGTGTTTCTGTCGTCTGACTGACAATCGGAGGGTCCGATCACTGGTCGCCTGCCTGGACTGAAAGACCATTCGCATTTTGTTGCAAAGGAAGCTTCCATTACTGCATTCATCATTGAGCCCGTGCACTTTTTGCCTTCGCATATCGTCTCAAACTTAACTTTTAAAAATGAAGCCCCGCCATGAAAAAGCGTTGAATTTGGGAAGATTTACAGTCCTGTCGTGGATCTCAAATGATATTTTCTCTCTTTCTCTCGGGGTTACGACATCTCCCCCCAGAGAGAAGCGGCTTTTGAAACGTCTATCTGGGTGAAATTGGAGATGACAGTAACTTATTCATTCGATTTCACTTCTTTGCACCACGAAAGGGAGCAGAAAAACCATTCTGAGAAAATATACACTACGTGACGCTTTCTTTAATAATGTTGTCGCAATCAGTTCCAGTCACCATGCTCACAAGAACACTTTGTGGGACGAATAACAACTGTCACCTTTCATAGGACACAAAAGGCAACCAAGAATGAGTGTGATGTTTGATGAATGATGGAGGGGAGCATTGTCCTGGGTTGACCTGAGGCCAAACTGTTTTGCTTCGCCCCACCCTCGTCCTCCTCCCTACAAGCAACTTTGATTTATTGGCTAAAAGGGAGGTGCTGAGAGGACCTGCATTTATGCATTTGGATGACAGAGCTGAACACTTGAAAACAAACTGTAACTGTTCCTTTAGAAGGACAGATAGTGGCACTCTCTCAACGCATTACCCACAGTATTATCCTCTCCTTCTTGCTCTACTGTATTTCTGAGATGAGAGAAAAATAATACAAAATATAGCGGGACAGGCATTCATGCACAATCCTTTTTTGGGTTGCAATTACATTAAATTACAAGAAACCTGCTCTCCGGGAAGCCACTGGTACACCTTAACGCATCAGTCGGGATAATTTTAGTGTAATCTGCCATAAACCATTGTGGTACAGAAGAACCTCATGGCGAAAATAGAAAATAAGCCTACAATGTGTATCCATATTTTTTTCATATGGATACTAAGATACCAAGACAACTCTGGATACAAACAAAGACACTGGTTAAACTCAGCCGGGGTGCTGGATTAAAGAAAATGTCGCAGGCAAAGTATTGAAAAGCCTAACATAAGGCTGGGTGATATGTCCTAAAATAAATAGATGGATACAAAAATTAATTCTATTCAATATTTGTGAATTATTAAAATTTTAATCAAAGTAATAAACCCCCCAAAAAAAACATTTTTAAGGGTCTAATTTATTAAAAGATAAATTCCGTACTAATGTAAAATAATGCACACTGAGTTTAGATTAAGGGGGTGCATGGTTGAAGAGTGATTAGCATGCCTCGCAGTTTAGCCCTGAGTTCAATTCCAGTTTGCTACAGCCCTTCTGCATGGAGTTTGCGTGTTTTCCCCACGCATATGTGGATCTTCTATAGGCACTCCAGTCTCCTTCCACATTCCAAAAGCATGCATGGCAGGTGTACTAGACACTCTAAATCAGGAAAGGGTAAACTACGGCCCGGGAGCCATTTGCAACCCATTAAGCTTGTTTAATCTGGCCCAACGAACTTGAATAAATTATCAGTCAGGGGGAGAAAGATCATGTTAACATCACGAAGGATAGCAAAACTATCAGTGTTTTAAAATAGTAGCTGTCACCAAAAAAAAAAAAAAAAATCCCTTTTATCAAATTTTAGAACCCTTAGTCGCCCTCGAATAAAAAGGTATGCCCACCTCTGCTCTAAATTGTGCATACATGTGATTGGGTGCGTGAATGGTTGTGCCTCCCTGTGGTCCTGCAATTGTGCAGGGTGTCCCAAGCCTACTGTCCAAAAGACAGTTAGGATAGGCACCAGGAAGCGAGCAACCCTGGTAAGGATAGCAACTATAAGAAACATGGCCCGTTAAGGCAGATGACGTTGGAGGGATTAAAAACAATATATATAGCGAGGCTACTACGTGACAAAAATCATTTTTTTGCTCATATTTTGCTGCGGCTTATATATCAGTGCACCTTATGGTCCGGAAACTACAGTACTATAACACATTTCTATAACGACAAAGGGGAAAGCCAGACGTAACAAAACGAGAAAAAGATTACAGTTACAAATTTATTTACTAATACGAGAATGTATGAGGATCAATTCACTACATGTGTCACGTGAGGTATGAGTGTTAAATCACATTTGTCATTGGCAATGCCTGTCAGTTATGAAACACAGCCGAGCCCTGTTTAAAAAACACAAAATTAAACCTCCATTGATTGCAGTAAAACCTCGATTGCATGAAATGAATATGTGAGAGCAATTGGATGTGAAAGATAAGATGAGTAAAATGGGTGTAGAAAAGAGTCCATTGCCTGTGGCCTGCCTTGTGGTTAAGCCTGGGGAATGCATTCTCAAAGCTTTGACCTTGTCCTGTACTTGAAAGCGGGAAGTGCAGGAAAGGGAGACCAAGGGAAGCAGACAGTGAGAGGAAACCTCCCTGATGACCTGAGTTTTACTGCCTTGTGCCAGGTGATTTGATATTTCCTGCAAGGCAGCCCAGGAAACTAACCAGCCCAGGGCCATGAACAAATCCACTGATAGGCGGGTGCTCAAGCTTGACGCCATCATGAGATGATGTCACAAACAAATTTAAATGCAATTAGACCCAAAAGGGATGCCAACACACAACAACGAGGACTAGGGGGAAGGATGGAAAAAAAAAACAACAACCAAGAACAATCTTTTTCTCTCTACCCCACATGACAGTGATAAATGCATTCAAACGGTGAGCATCATGAAGGAGGCGATTAAAATGTAGCTTGGGTTCAATGCAAGCAAACCCACTCAGTTAGTTTGTGGTTCTTTTTTGTTTTCACTTCATGAATTGTTAACGCACAAGCAATAACATATCAAACACTTTATATATGTAATCCTGGGCACATTCATTACTGTTCAAGGCAGGAGGAAGAAGTGAATCATCTCAAGCATGTTAATGTCCAACGATACCCTTTTCAAATGTTTGAGCACGTTTTCAAATAGGATGCAATGTATCTACTGTCAGGTCGGATGGTCAGAGCAGGAAAGGGGGTTGGAATTCAGAGGTGTGAAACAGAAACAGACATATAAGAGAGGGGAAATAGAGAAAATGGAAATAAAAAACAATGGGGTGTGAGCAGGGTAAGGGCTGTTGACAGCTGCACTTGGCATCTGTTAAAGTGTTGTGAGGCTGTTGTATGAGTCCCTCTGCTGGCTTAAAAAGATGGCCCTCCTCCCAACCTCCCCAACACTCTGCTCATTAGGACTTCTATCCGGCCTCCGAGTAGTCCCCAAGCTAAAAAGGAGGAGCTGTCCAGCTCCGATCTTTTGTATCGTAGTAGCATGCGCTTTGTTGCTAACAAGTTATATCTGCGGCACAAGAGATGAGTGGT
Source organism: Hippichthys cyanospilos (assembly GCF_059441005.1). Classification (NCBI taxonomy): domain Eukaryota; kingdom Metazoa; phylum Chordata; class Actinopteri; order Syngnathiformes; family Syngnathidae; genus Hippichthys; species Hippichthys cyanospilos. Next base: position 25,129,671 of record NC_142370.1, on the reverse strand, counting down.
GGGTACTGCTGTCCGATACTAAAGTGGTGTTGGATTCAAATTTTGACATTATTTTTGTTCTTTCTTTGCTTGCATCTGTGTACTTTGTCTCGTCACAGTCTCAACACAGGTGCTCTATGACAATTACAGAAGACCATACTTGGTTTTCAGAATCCAAGTCTGACATTTGTGTCTGTGTTAAGTGTGTTTTTACCTTAAATATTTTCTTTTAACCCTAACCCTTCTCACTGTAACGTGTACAAGGCATTCTAAAACGGCCGCATCAGCACACAATCCAAAAGGAAGATGCAAGGTGAAAAAGGAAGCTAACTAGCATGTATCTACTGGGGAGGAGGTGAAGACAATTTCAAAGGTTTTTGACCACACCTGTTTTTGTTCGTACCGAAAACAACTCCAGACGATGAATTGCAAACTTTAATGAAGTAAACAAAATCATATATAAGAAAATTTGGAAAATAAGTTTCATTTTTTGCAAAACTATAATATACAGAGGCCCAGACCTACAGCAGTGAAGCTCGGACTGGCAACAAAAATCTCCATTCCAGTCAATCGTCTTGATGATAGCAGACACATTTCATTTGGATGTAAAACTTCAGTTTCTAGCTAGAGAACAGGTTTTTCTTTTCACGTTTAAAATGGGTTACCTTACTCGAATAATGACTTACATTTTGTTTAAGGTGAAATCCTGGTCAGGTATTCCAACTTTTGGTGCTGAAAATAATAAATTCTTGATATGCCAGATGCCACATTGTAACAAAGGTAAATAGGAATATAAAAAATACATTAAGCGGAAGGAGAAATAGTCATGGCAATTCATGTGTGTTATAGCATCCACCACAACAATTATTTAATATTTAAATTTAAAAAGTGCAGGAACCAACCAAGATTCTACCTGGTGCCAGGATGCAATGCTGGATTTTTAGTTGATGTAACAAATTGTGTTGATAAAGGAAAACTTTTCGGTGGAAAGGGAAGCCACAAATAAAACTGAAAAATAACGCCTTAATGCATCATATGTATAATTGTATTTAGTGCTGATCACGGATGGCTAAGATGGCTGTTTTCCAGTTGTAGCCAATGGCCTTCGTGACTCTTCTGTTTGGTATGCTGTCCGTACAACCATTCTTAACAAAAAGTGCATTCTCCTGGGAAGCTTTCTGTTATTCCTTAAAGCTGCATGCCCCTCTGCACCCATAATCAATGTTCACCACAGCTGCTGGTCCACCACACAATCCTTTCTACATACAATATGTCACAAGCTTGGCCATGCATTGAGTTATTTTCACTGTGCTTCCATGTGTTCCTTATTCCATGCCAGGGCCCAATCGATCCATCAGTGACCAGAAGCAGCTGAATTTCATCTTGATCGCCCATGAATGGTGACCGCTCGAAGCCCAATGTCAAACTGTTTGGCCAAACCATCTTTTCGTTTTAAGATTTCAGCCAGACGAAAATGTAAAACCGATGAAAAAAAAAAAAAAAAACTGTCATGATTGTGAAGTTGAATTCTGTAGGATTTTTTTGTCTCACATGTCTACTGTTTTGTGAGAAATTAATTTGCAAGTACTGACTTTATCCACATTTTTGCTTTTACGCTTCAGAGGTTCCCACATTAGACTTACAAAGGATGACATTGCGTAATATTTGTAATGTTTGCAATGTGACCATACCTGCAGTCTCCCTTTCAATTATTTTGCTTTAGAAAACTTCAGTAAAAAACTGCGAGAGAAATTTACCGGACCTATGAATGGTTTGACATGAGTGCATACCGACAGTGTGTGTTAGCAACGCTGAATTAGATGTACAGTTGACTACGATGAAATACATTCATCTTTGTCAACCGTAATTACGTAGGCTGTATTGTGACCATGTGGTTATTGCTTTGGATGTGTTTGCCTGCTGTTATAAAGCCCATATGGGACCTCCTACTGCTGTACCCTTGAGAAATGTGTCCTGTGCAATAATTCTCTTGCCCCTCCTCTTAATTCTTTGCCATTCTGGCGCCAATTGCCGGCAGAGGTTTTAAGGCACACGACATGAAAACCTCCCATACTCCATCACCTGAACAGGACATCAGACGAAACATACATGCACATGCATGAATCAAAATGGGAATGTGGGATGTGGTCAAAAGGTGCAAAGTTCACCTCCAGTCACCCTGTGGCTGTCTGACCTCTGAAGTCTACGCTGAACGTCATCTCCAGCATTGATGACTTTTGCTGGTATTCCGGTCAAAGAGAAGAGTGAGCACCCCATCTGACTTTTGTGCAGGCGGACTGAAAATCTGCAGTAGATGGCAACCATATAGCAAACTGCAGTCTGTGCCTCCCCTCACTCTATGTCTTCCTTTTGACAGGTGCTGCTGTTGTGGTAAACATCACATATTTAAAGTAAGTGTCAGATTGTGCAGGCAACAGCCGCAGGGTCTATTTCCTCCTAATTTAATTTGAAAATGTGATAGAGGGCAGACATGGTTGGTGCTTTGAATGAGACAAATATTGCAATGAAAACCCACAGCAAGGGCATTCGGTGTTATGAAAATATGAACGAGCTGAGAGGAGATATTGTAAGAATCTTCAGTATGCACTCAATTCTAAAAAAAAAAAAAAAAAAAAAAAAATCACCCCAAATGCTCCCAATAGAAAAGCATCTATAGTATCAACCATAAAAAAATGACAGCAGTATCTTGAAGGTCACCATTTAGCTCGTATCAATCATGTAAGCTCCCGCACCTTAGTGTTGAGGGAAGGAAGGCAGGCGGAGAGCAGTGACTCTGCAGGCTTCCACATACAAATGTGCAAAGGCATGCCTTGTGCAAGCCCAAACGCGTATTCGTTTCAGCCTCCGGAATCAATTAATACCCACATTATCCTCTGAATTATGCTATTCAGTAGCATCAAATGACTGAAGCGCCATTGCATGAAACCAATTTCAAACATTCAATCCAAGATACATCGACACCACCCACAAACTCCTAAACCACTGCTTTCTTAGATTCGGACTTACGCAGGGAACTGTGTCTGCGCTGGGAATGTGATATTCTCATCGCTCAAGTCCGGTTCAACCTGAATAGTAAACTACAGCATTTACTCTAGCAGTGATTCCCAACCATTATTGAGCCATTACACATTGGCAAAAGCTAAAAATCAAACAAAAATCTCACAGAAAATATGATTTCAGAAATTTGATACAGTTGTGTGCATAAAAAATGTTTTTTTTTTTTTTAAATTCCAGAATCGACCCATGCTGAGTCCAATTACACTTTAATCAGTCACTTTAGTTGAAATGATGCTAAAAAAAAAAAAAATACATACCTTTAGGTAACCAAATGACACGTTTGAAAAAAGGGTGGAAAATAATAAAACAATAAACATTCCACCTGGACAGGTCATTAGTCAGCCTGTCACCGGACGTCACTGGTCTTCACAGAAGAAGAGAATAATTTGCAACAGTTACATGGAAATAGGAGAATTTCTCACAGCACCCCTGTAGATGCTTCACTAGAGTGTGATGGCACTCTAATTTGGGATCACCCGCGTCAGAATTCCGCTAATATGTAAAAACAGTGAACGAATGAGCATTACCTATACAGCCGTGTCCTTCAAATGAAATACTGATTTTATTCAAATGAGTCATTTCTGAGGTTTCACCAAAAGGCTAGTCATCTCTCTTGTTTCAGGCCAATTAGCCGGCCAAAAGACTTCCCTCGCTCTGACAACTTGTTAGCATGGAAGTATCCTCCGTCTGCCACACTCAATCCTTTGTTAGGTACATCCTCTATCCGGACTGCACAACTCAAGATGAACTCTGTAATTCTTTCAAGAGCAGAGTACATCTGCGTGCATTTGTCAGCATGCACAGACGTGTTGTCTGTTGTATGTACTTTATTAATCAAAAGCGTGAACGCGTGAAAGCATGAACATACTCTGAGCTCTACTTGATGAATTGTCTTCGCTCCTCGAGAGAGCCTTTCACAACTCAAGTGCATGTAAGTGAATGGGTTCCTGTGAGTCGAGAATGGGTTCCTGGGATTCCGTCTGCAACACATTATTTTCTGACCTATTGCATTGTATGTCAATTGTAATCGCGCAGAACTAAATCTTGAAATCCAACCGTGTCTGCAGCAGAAAGCGTCCTATTGAAGCTACCGCAGAGGAAACGAAAGATTCCTAAACTTTCGGCTATGAATAGTCTCATCTGCAACGTGTGTGTTATCAGCATCTAAAAGTTCGGCTTGGTTCAAAGGGAAGTCAAAGGCGGCATGTGAAGGCTGCTCCCCGTAGACAGCAGAAAATCGATCGAGAAGGCGCAATGGCCTCCTCCTTTGTGAGCCCAGTCTGACTCTGTGCAGCACTTCTCTGTTTATCTCTCTGCCGTTGATCGCTGGCTTCATGCTCTTAATTAAACACGGCGCATGGCTATTAATTGTCAAGCAGATTCAATTTGTTCTCCGGGCACTCTGTGAATGGGCCTCTCCTCCCAGAACAAAGGTGTCCCAACAGCCATGACAGTGGTGAACAAAGGGCTAAAGGCATGGCTTCTATTTGCTTCACTTTACAGGCAGCCGATGAATTAGGTGTGATCCAGACAGGCTCACAGGAGACATTCAGAAAAGAAAAGAGCAGAAAAGAAAAAAAAAAACATGTGTGTCCTCTATTGCAACACCATCTTTGTTTCCTGTTGACATTTCAATGTAAACAAAAGTCTCAATTAAATGTAGCTGCTACACCTTTGTAAGCTGCCGTTATGCTAGTATGAACATGAATACCCATTCTGTACAACGTTTCTCAACACGGTTACAGTTCAAACATAAGTAGGTTACTTTTACAGGAAAAGTCTTTTGACAAATTAAGCAAACAATTAGATAAATAAAAAAATATGAATGCTAATGTGGTGTTGAGCAGTTAAAACTGCACAATATAATTCTGGGCTATGCATAAACATTACTGACTCAACCAGGTACAAACACTTCAATTTCTTTGAAATTCTAAAATTTTCCTCACTTATATACATCCAACTTTTTTGCCACATTTGATCTTTTTTTTTGAAGTTTCAGGAACTTTGATGCATTTGGGTTATTTTTGTCTGTTTTAGACTGAGCTGTATCTAGGGCTGCACAATTAATCAAATTTTAATTGCAATCACTATATTAGCTGCCCCGATTATTAAAATGATCCTCGGCAATATTAACATTTAAAAGTCTTTTTTTTTTTTTTTTTAAATTAGTTACAAGTCAATTTAAGTACTGTCATAGGATTAGAATTCAGCTAACTTGCGTCACCAGGCTGTATGTATCTGCCTGCTCCCTGAGGTGCTAGGGCCTTCGCTCCGACCGTTGCGGGCTTCTGCGCAAGCGCAGATGGAGATGTGAGCAGCCGTATAACCTAATGGGACAGCTGTAATAGCAAATCACGTAATAAGATCGCCATCTAGAGGCCTCACGTTGAACGTGGATGCTCACTGCAGGAACCCGGTGCAATGCTCAACAAGCAAGCTACGCGGTGTTGGCTTTGGCTGGAGGCGTAGTGTAGCTATTAGCTAACCTGTCCCGACTTGGCCATATTTCTGATTGGGATACCAGGGGCGTGAGCTAACCCTGGCAAATACTTCTGCTGGGAATGCCTTTTATTTGCAAATGATCAATTAGGTGTTTGGAGCTACACTGGCTTTGCAAGCTTCAGTAGTTTAACCAAAGCAGCAACGAGACACCAAAGCACGGCTGGACACGTGGATAGACAGTGGATAGACAGTATTCTACATCTCAGTTCGAAGGTAAAAAGAGCTCCTTAGTGCGCTATGGTGCTTTTGAAAACCTTAAAAAAATAATAATAAATATTTTAATAGGTTCAAATCAACATTTGAATTGATTTTGTGTTTTGGATAGTACCGCGAGATGCTGGGAAAGTCACAAAAAGAAGCACAGCTCCAAGTGGGACACAGCCTCAAAATGTCGATTCAGGTAAGTGCTATGGTTGATATGATAGTTATCGTCATTTTTATCACCCATGCATAAGAATTATGTACACAGACGGAAAGCAATACTGTATTTTTTTACACAATTGTATGAATATTGACATAGAGGCTACTAAAACAGCTATACAGACTTATAGGCGTGTGTGTAGTTTTACATATTGAGGATTTTAAAACGTATTGAGATTTTGTTCAACCCATTTTATGGGTGGGCAGAGGGCTACATGTCGTGATGCATTTTCGCCTCGGGCACCCATCGGCATCACTCACCATCCATCGGTCCGACATCGACAGACGTCAGTTCTGCCGATTGATGCTGAATTCCGTTCGTCATTTGCATAAATATCTGTGAAATTTTGGAAAAAAAAATAATCTACTTTTTACCTGTGAGCATTGAAATACAGTATAAGCACATTTGAGTTTGAATAGGCAGCAAGTATGCATCCTGTACATACATACATGATCTCAGGAGTCGCATTAGTATGCAGCAGCTACTATTGAGAGAAAGTGTTTTTAATGTATTGCACTGAGCAACACTTTTTCCTCATTTAGTTAGCCGGGCCAGAGTGTAAGGTCAATGTTTGCACTAGTCATGGTATCATGAACTGAAATGCATACAGTGCACAATCTTCCTCAGCAAATTCTTTGAACAATCCTGAAGTAAAAAACAATGTTTAGAATAGAGTATTAAGAGACTTTTGTGTTCTTTTGTTTTTTAATTTGACATGAAGGAATTTTGCATACACATAGTTGAGCATAACATTTTGGCCTGCCTTTCCGAGAGCAAGGAGGTGATGACATTCAAGTAACGAGTTGGCACATTGCAAAGTGACAATTTCACTCTGATTGGTTCATAGCGAATGCAAAAGAGAAGTTTTTAAACTCCGCCTGAAAAGACATTATCTAGTAAATTAGGCTAAGCAAAACATCTTTTTAGTTGTAGTGTATGTGACAGATGGTATGTGCCCAAATGTGAATTTTGTTTTATTTAAGCATTTCCGCAAATGGCTTTTGAAAGAATGTCTCCAGAGGTTGAGGCTTTCTGAAACACAATCATGTTTATGCTTTCTCCTGGATGTTATTGCTCATTGCAGTCTACTGCCAGAACAACACATAAGACCAATGTACGTCATTACATACATGTTGTTGCATGCATGTTAGGCACCATGGTGTGGGTTATGTGTTTAAGATAGACTAACTGATGACGATAAAGACCGTGAGGTTTAGCTTTGGCTTTTATCTTGAATGTTTTAGATGACGGAAGTGCCGTTATTTGGCTGACGGACCAACAATTACAGTTTGAGGAAACTTCCAAACAAGATGAACCGATGACGTGAGGGGGTCGACCTACTGATGGGACAGTAAATGACGCACCGGCGAAAAAAAATGTAAAATTTACACCTCTGGTTATTACATGTACTTTTATTTTTCTTGTATAAATAAACTATTTGTGTAAGAGTGATAAGAAATAAGAAAGTACACCTTGGACTGATCACCTGTTTATGACAAAGACAGGTGTTTACACTTGTAAAATTCTATCTATTTTAGCTTGGGATTCCAGTAGTGTTTTTTCTTTCTTTGTTTCTCTATGTGGTAACTCCACATCACCTCATCAGGGTTACTCCAAATTACTACATGATTCAAAAGAGGATCTGAAGATTGTGATGAACATGAAAAAGATCTTCGCCTGACAGTACCCCAGCACATGGCACACTCCTAAATAATAAAACCTCAAAAACCTTGCAATACAGTTTGAATTATACATGAAAATGCAATTCCATAACCACAATGTAAAATCAGACAAAAATAACCTGCTCCTCACATTCACAGTGTTCATACAGTCCTACAGAAGAGAGAGGATTGTTCAAACATCATGTAATGTTTAACGAGAGTAAGTCAAAGGTTCTGTAGCACACGCAGTGTATAAGGAAGGACTTTTCCCGAGAGTACCCGCATGCCTGACGTTATAGCAAGCCCAATATTTTGCTGCGTTTGAACTCGGAGATCTGTTGTGGAATTATTTAAAAGATATGGCTTCCACTACTGTCAGCAAAAAAAAAAAAAAAAATAGTCTTGTCCATAACACGAGAGAAGCAATGCAGTGTGAAACCAAAGGTCAGCCAAAGACAAATGGAACTAACAGGCAGGAGCAAGGGTGACAAAAGCTTCCTTACTGCACTCCCCAAATTAAGAGCGGATATTCAACACAAGGGAGAACTGCAACCTTGTGTTTTCAGTGAGACTTAAGAAAAATACAAACTCTGCTACACCAGCTGTCGTAAGCACGTTTGCACACTTTTCAAACCATACATTGATTGAACACTTTGTAAAGGTCTGTGTGGAGCCACTGAACTAAACTAAAAATACAACTAAACCACAATTTAGCACGTTTCAATGTCAAGTCATGCTGTTTTAAGCACAGCTTGCTTAGGATGCCACGTTATACACCTTAACCCCGGGTGTGCTGCTAATCCTCAGCAGTTGCAGGTGTTTGACTGGCCATGGACACAAAAGTGACAATAGAATGGAACAATGCACACCAAGTGTATTTACAATATGAAGTTGTGTACCTGTATATGATTTGTTCAGGTTGTCAAACAAGCTTGGAGCCAACACAGAACACAACGTATCTCAAGAAACATCTACACAGTATAAACTGTGCAAAATATGTGATGAATGCACATTAGCTTAACAGCTTAACAATCTTTCAAAAGTCACTTAAAATGGTCAAAATGTCCAAAGTAGCTATGTTAAAAAACAAAAAACAAAATGTTGCTTGTTATACGTAAATTATGTAAACAGTATGTAATCTTCGAGATTATCTAATCAGCGGATTTATTTCTCCTTAAATTTCCGAGAACGAATGGAAGGTGGAACACATTAATTGCTAGAAAAATGACTAAATATAAAGTGAAGGGGTACTTTTGAGCCTTCTAAGAGGGTGGCTGGCTCAAACTAGCTTTGTTGTGTACCCAGAAGGACATCATGGACCGTGCATGATTAGTCTACTGTTAAAGGAGTGTAGACAAATGTTGGCGATTGATGGCCATTTTTATATTTTAAAACGCTTCGTAAATATTTTCTAGGGGAAAAATAATCAAATACAATCACAAAACTAACTGAAAAAACAATGATTGGTTATTTGCTTCAGTTGACTTCAATCCACAAATTGCTAAACAATCATAGTGTAGCAAAGACCAATGGTTACTCCTTCACCAGAGGTAATATAATTAAAACTTTTAAAATGCTGCTTTTACAACGAAAACATTAGTCAGTTCTGAGTGACAATGTATGAGAGGTATTTATCGAGCAAATATGTTTACAGCTCTACTGCATCACAATTAGACCCACAAAGGTGCTTCAATTGTTTTTTTTTTTTTTGCAAAGCCCTCCTGTGGAGAGAAAACATTTCACGCCCCGCACTTGCTGTGGTGACTACAAATGAGATCAATATTTATGAAAATTGTTGAAGTGCACGTAAAATTGTATGCTTTTATACCATTAACTAAAGAAAAAAAAAAGTCATTTAAATCCACTTTCAACAAACGTTCACTTTTTACAGGGTATGTAGAGGTTCCAGCTTATTCTGAATTAAAAGAAAATGTGCCTAAAAAATGTCAATCCTTATTAAAACTAGAAACATTTTTGACCAACTGAACCATTTGATGCTGAAAAAAAATGATATGTGAATTGATCTGGAACATTATCACCAATATCTTTAATTTGTCAACCTGAAGAAAAAGGTATAAAACATCGTGCCATGTTTTTTTTAAATCACATCAGTCATTAATTCGATTTAGAATCAATTTTTTGTTGACAATGATAGAAAAGGTTTAGAACTCTCACGCACACCTGACAATGAGTGAGAAACGCAGAAACACATTTCTAACTAGAACGTGCACCTTTTTGCAGGGGAGCTCAGCTGTCATGTTGTGGCATACTGGTCAGTGGTCATACCAAAAAAGTGTAGAGTAATGGCCGGAAAGAGTCCATTGTTGAATTATGATTATGATTATCCGATAAGTTTATTTATTTATTATTTATTTTTACCTTGCGCGGATACTGAGGTAATCTTTAAGAACGCTGATGAGGCTGGCCTTTTTAATGCTTTCAACTCCCGCCTCCTCATGTAGATTTTTTGGTGAATCTTGTTCCAATTTCCACAGGAGTTCCCTCTTCCTGGTGGATCTACTCGGCATTCTCCTTTACAGTATTTTCACAATGATTTAAAAAATAAAATTCGAAAGATGGCAAAAAAAAAAAAACGAACAATGGAAGAAAAATGCAAAGAATAGACAATGCAATAACGCAAAAAAAAAAAATACAGCAAAAACTGTGCAAATATTATCTACGAAACCAAAATGTTACTTAACACTGACAACAATGCCTACACTCCCCAAAAAGCATGCAAATAATCCACTGATATTCCGCCAAAGTCCGCATTGTGTAGTATGGATGGAAAACACAGCTTCTATTCTTTCAGAACCAGGAATTATGGTGACCATGTGAATGATGTTGCTAGAGCAAAACGGATTATGAGTTATAGCCATTTAAAAAGCACGCATCATTTTCTGTTGGCAACTAGAGGTCCATTTCATCGGGGTTACTATTGTACGAACGCAAGTGGGCTAATGTTTGCATGCTATCGAGCTACAATTGAAAATGTTTGGATAAAGACTTTTTTGTTGCCGTCTTCTACCTCTACTCTTTTTCTCCTCCTTCTTGCTCTCCTTTTTCGTCGTTAAACAGTGAATGCTTACTACAGCATACAAGTTGACAAACGCTTGCATTCTAACCAGCTACAATCGAAAATACGAGAATGGGCATGTATCTGATGGATTTTTCAAAGGTTTTCTGCAGCAAGAAACGTGGCTTTATGGGTTTACTATTTTATTGGAATACTTTTACTGGACAATTTTCAATTTAATTGGACCATTTTTGATGGCTATTGACACCGTGGGAGCTTAGGGGGCCGGAAAGGTGAATTGCATTAAAATGTTTGGCACTATTCGAATATCCAGAACGTCGGTTTTCTAACGGTGTATATGACATCATGTATGGGCAATTACTTTGGACGGAGAGGTGACATAAATCCATGGGCTTGTTCTAATTAGCAATTGTACGGCCTTCGGTTGCGTTACTGTATTGATTGAAGTTTACACCACAGGAGATCGGCGGGCTTCTTACAGTGGAAGTGGTGAATTAGTGATTTCACACATTAAACTGTGCAGTTTGTCACGAGTTAGTGAGTCCATATTAAAGTCAATGGAAGCAAGTAACACCACAAACAAACAGGCAAAACAATTGGCTTGGATTTCCCTCTGCAAGAGGGAATTGTGAGATTGACCGACCTCTGACGGAATTCATTCTTCAGAGATTCCTATTCCAATTTTTTTGAGCACACTCATCGGTCCGTCTGTAAAACCGGTGTCTGTCAGTGAGGGACTGACGGACGCCCGTCGCTGTTGATGGACTGCCCACCTCTGGCAATTACACTACAAAGCAAAAAGGCAAAGCCCGTTTCCCTACGTGCCATTGCACCCCACTATTTGAGAAGAACTGATTTAGCACGTTTGTCAGTTAAAACTAAACATCGTTATCCTTATGAAAACACAATGATTAATATGGAACTTGCACCAAACACATTTTCCAATATAAACATATCTCTATATTAACAATCTTTTTCATTGTCATTTACAGTTTAGAAAATGCAGGATATCAATAGTGTTGTTCACATTAGCTTTTCTCTCTGCCCAGCTGGGGGCAGCACCACACTGGATTCACTGGCATCACCCTCTCATCCATCTCACCTCTTGTCTAATTAAACATCGTTAACATTCATCCCAAGGTCTTATGCAGATGAGCACTGAGGGATTGCAATGCACTGCACATTAAGAAAACAACTTGTGTGGGGGGAATGAGGGGTGTTGAGGGAAGCGATGATGAGCTAGGCTTGTATGTGAATTGAGACATGCTTGGATATCTCCGATTTGACCTCATTCATCAATTAATTACCACCATTAGTCGCAGGTGATGTGGAACCAAAGCTGAAATCAGTGCATCGTGGCGCCTCAGTCGCCACTTTGTTGTTGCGTGTGCGTGTGGGCGTGTGTGTTTTTGACGGACAGCGGGCCATTAAGCGCAGTGACAGATACATTTGAGTGTGTCTATATGTATGCGTAGCCACAGTATGGCCAAGAAAGGCTGACAGAAAGACAAACTGACACGCATCCAACCAGGCATTGCAATGGGTGTCTTCTCAACAGAGGTGTGATCAGAGCTCAAATCTTGTCATGTGGCTGTCACTCGATCACTCATACACTGTACACATGCAAAGAACAAAACACAGCACAACATCACACCACTTGTAGGATGGAAGAAATGATGGATGGATTTATTGTAAACTGCATGCACTCTTAAAACTGGTGGGTAAAAACTTAAGTGACTTAAGTAATCCTAATACCTAGCGCATTAAATTTCTCTGAGTACAAGTATTTTTTTCCAACCCCCATATTAGGAGGGGGGGGGGGGGGGGTGTCAACTTATAACTCCATCACTCAAAACCAATTTTCTCTACATAGCTGTGTTTCCCTAATTCGAATGTGAAATAAGTCAATCACGTCATGGGACAAGGACAAGGCTTTGAATGCTTATTCATACTATTTGCACAGAACATTACAAAATTCCATATTCGTCAAGCGCCGCCTAATTTCCTCTTTGTTGTCAACAATGCTGCGTGCCTTATTTTTTTGGCGGACTTTGACGCATTATGAAAAGGAGACAAACATGCGAGAACAGTGGCACGCATGTATGTCATCACAATGAAAGGCAACCTTCCACCCTCTGACCTCGCCAGTTGTCACTTGGGTAAAGTAAGCTTGGGAGAATATCACAAGTAAGATGATCAGCAAATCATTTACTAACCATGGAAGAGTAACGTGTATATTTGAACAGCTGACGAGGAGGAAGAAGAATACATCGGGGAGTTATATCCATACATTGAAATGGAAGGAGCTGTTTGGCATATCAGATAGTGAAGATGACTTTTTAGGGCTTTTAGACAAATTGGAGGTGAAGTAAAGCGATTATCGTCTCACTGACTAGAAAGCTATTCCAGTTTATATTCACAGGAAGTAAGCAACGTGACAAACAAAGAGGCAACACAATTGGCTTGTATTTCCATCAGCAAAAGGGGGACTCCAGACCAATGGACATCTGACAGAATGTCTATCCCGATTCCCGAAATTACAACGATGGATAAAAAAACACACTTTCGACATTCTTATTTCGTCATTTTTTTAGAGTGTTACCGTCATTGGTTGGTCCGTCTGCAAAACGAGAGTTTTGTCCATTGGCAATGGACGAATGAACAGTCTGTCGGTGCTGATGAACTGCCCACCTCTGCATGTAGTAAGTGTCACATGATCCCAAACTTTGGATATTCTCTGACTTTTACTCACTCTCTCCTCCTGGCTACGTATTGCTATTGCTACGCAAGTATACAGCAGGGCCGGCCCTAGCCAATGTGGCACTCTGCAAGATTTTGAAACCCTCCTCTACAGACAAATGATATCTGCTTGCTACTCTTGAAAGAGTAGTTGAAGTTTTAAAATTGCATTTAACAGGGTGTCACAAGTGGAGAAAAATATCAAGCAAGTGACATTCTGTCATACAAACCAAAAAGGAACAAGTTCAACTCTTTTTGTGCACGTCAATACCGTAGTTTACGCACCTCAATTAATGACCTAAACTGTCAATAGCATTATAACTCAATGTCAATGTGACCAACCTTGTTCAACTGTAAACACACAAAAGAAACAGGTAAAGCTTACTTTATCACTTCATTCCCCATCTACGAATCTCAATCTCAATATTGATCCACATATAAGGCGCACCTGATTAGAAGGTGCACCATCAGCTTTTTAAAATTATGGCTTTTAGGTGCGCCTTATAGTGCAGAAAATACGGTAGTTTGGGTAATTTTGACATACATGTACAGTATATGCACAGTTCTCTGGGGTTGTACCAATTTGCCCCTCCCCTCACAGAGAGCAATTAGTTTACAAACTAGCCATATTTGGTTAGTTCAACGTTATATTCAATATTATTTGTATTACTATTATTATTATTACCATGAGCTAAAATGTGTGAACTACAGTCATTTTTTGTAGTTGTTTTAGTTCTAATGGGGACCAAAAAAAACCATAAAAAATGAAGATACAACACTATAGTGCAAATAAAATAAGAGTTCAATTGAATGCCTTTGTTTTACTAAATCACTGAGAAAAGTTATTGTGCACAATGCAATAGATAGATTATGAGCCTTATAGAGGCAATCATTGTTTGTAGACTTTAGGTATTTTGGTCATGCTTTCCAACACACCAAAAATAATCCTGTTCCACAAAAAGGCGATCATGTGGGATTATGTAATGTTCCAATGGGAAAAACATGCCACTACTATAAGATCGGTGATGTGGCAAGGTTTGAACTTAATTGTAAAGCCTGTTTAGACTCACCTTCAATGCCTACTTCAGAGCCCCCCTGAGCACAGTGTGACTCCTACACGCACTTCTGCACATATGAATTAATATACCAGCACATATTAGCAACACCAAGCTGGGTCCAAACACTGCACAGTGTGAGCACACCGCATGTGGCCCTTGACCAAAAATAAATAAATAAATAAAAAAGTTCAATTCAGAACAGACATACATGAAAAAGCACAAAAGACACACATTGCATGGCACAAGAGCCAAGGTCAGTCCAAATCCTCTCCCCATCGACAGACGCTTGAATCACCTTCAAGAATTAAGAGCTTTCATATGGCGCGTAGTGTGTCTCAACAAATATGTCTGCCACTAGACTAGCATTACAACCATTCAGTCGAACCAGCTCATTTTGATCTCCGCAATATCATATCTGAAAGTGAAAGCGGGAGGTACAGTATTATGAAAACAGCAGTGACTTGTGTGCACGCGTGTGTGTGTGTGTGGGGGGGGGGGGGGGGGGGGGGGGGGGCAGTCAAGCTTTGGAAACGATGATGAAGTACAGCATTAGTGTGGCGATTAACTCCTTCTCCCACTCTTCCTCCTCTCGTTCAGTCCCATTTCCTCCCACGTAGGGAAGGGAGGGATCAGAGTAGTAGAAATCTTGACACAACGGCCAACTGTGTTTTTGTGTGTGTGTGAGTGTTGAAAGCAAACCAACAAAGCCTTTTTCACCAACAACAGAAGAAAATGAGACTAAACACATGTTGTTCATATGTAGGGGACAAAGACGATCTAAGCGAAAAAAGAGCCTGTGGTATTTATCTTACTCAAGAAATCTGTATTCTGACAAAGGTAAGGTCATAAGGCCTTCCTGCGTGGGGTTTGCATATTCTCCCCGTGCACACATGGTAGGTTTTTTTGACACTCCAAGTTACACTTAGGTGTGATTGTGAGTATGAATAGTCGTCCGTCTCCGTGTCCTCTGCATTTGGCATTTCAGGGTATAACGCGCCTGGTGCCCAAAGACAGCTGGGAGGGCCACCGGCAAGCCCGTGGCCCTTGTGAGGACAAGCACCTAAGAAAATGGGTAAGTAAATGGGTGGATGGATGGATGAATAGATAGATGGATGGAGAAGTAAATGTGGTTTTCTGCTATCCACAGTGTGAATGTACGCAATAAAAACCGCTGAGTATACAATCAAACCATTTGTAAATAATGCCGTATTTTTGTTATTATTATTATTATTTACTAAAACAAACTTGCCACAGGTCCCTGGGATCAACCCCTTTCCCCCAAAACAAACAAACAAAACGATTAGAAAGCTGATCCTCAAATCATGTAAAGGATTTGTAAAACTGCTCTGCAAAAACAAAACAAACAAAAAAAATCTGAGCTTTGTATACTGGATAGATGATGTCTAGTTCTTCCAGCTCAAACCCATTCAAGCATGCCAGAGCACTGGGAACCCAAAAAAGCCGTCATCAATGTTCAAGCACACTGGAAGGAAAGTGTTGTTCAAATAGTCCTGGAAAAAGTAGATTTAAAATATCTGGGAAAATTATTGAAGGGTTATTCATCTTGTAAAATTAAGTATTGATATACACACCCATCGATTTCTACAAGAACATTTTTATGGGATGCAAAGAGGACAGACAAATACCGTCAAATTGAGGCACTACCTTTGTCTATTTCCAAAGGTTTATCAGTGGGCAAATGGCAATGATCCAGACTCGCCGGTGTCTTACCAGAGAGGCTTTTATGTGATCACATCGAGAAATCCCGACTTATATTGCATCACAAGCTGCCAGCAGAGAAGTCCTACTCCACACACAGGTGCGTGGGCATGAAAACAAAAGAAACAACACTAAAATAACCTCAATGGAGATCTGGCGAGATAAAAACAAAAGATGAATCTGACATTTGTTATTAGGAGTGATTACCATGGCTGCTGAGATGCCAATGATATTCCATCGTGTAAGCCAATTTCACCTTGTAACACATCATACCATTGTTCTTTGTTATTGTTTGCATATGCAAACAAAGTACATCGATAGTGGTATTTAACAGAGGAATGATTTCCCAAACGGCGTAAAGTTAATGTATTATGTGCTAAATTCAGTCTTACGTATGCATCCTTCAAGTGGACCTGCAATGATTTTTATAATGATTGACAAGTATTTAATTACCAAATTAAATGTATTTGGGATCTATTTTTGTTCATATCTCCTGAATTTCAGCCTCTCAGCAGTAAACTTGTCCATATCTGTAGTCTTACATTCTAAGCAGACTTATTATCTTTGTGTTGAATTTGAAGACAAATAAATAAAATAATTAAACATTTGCAAACATTTGCTTTTTCTTTGGAAAAATATTTTTTTGCCTTTTTGATTGTTATGGGCTAAAGCAGTAACTAAATCATTGCACACTTATGCTATTGTACTTTGAATTTGAAATGTTCTGTTGAATAAATGAATTGAAATTATTTTGTTTTAATTCATTGGTTATTTGATGAAATAATCAACGAGCGATTATGAAATTATTCATAATTCAAAGTGCAGTCTTACCATGCACAATTAATTTATTGTTCATTGTGGACATCGACAGGTATATCGGACCCAGGAATTCCAGTACTTCCTGTCAACCCATGTATTGTAGATTCATCAACTATGAATTTTGGGTTGTCACGAGAGGGACAGGAAGGGACAACACGAGCACGAGCAAAGATGGTGCGGTTCACGCAGAGGAAAAAGGGACCGTTTAATATGTGTAACTAAATGATGATTTGGCCATCGAAACAACTTATCAGTCTTGTTTTTTGTTGGTCTGTAGTTTGAGATGGTAAAAATGCAAAGCTGTGCCAAAATTACTGGCTGCTTGACACATTATGATAAAAAGCACAATTTTTCATTTCTGGCCCCGACACCTGTATAATTTCTAATGTTTCACATGTTTGACTACTTGCTAAATAACGATCAATAAAGATTTGCAGTGCATTTCTAGCAAAAAGGAATTTTATTTGTTGATTTTTCTTGTAAGCTTGGTAGATAGATTGTCACAGAACACAATATTTTGAAAGTTCAGTCAGAATGCTCAAAAGGGCTGACAGCCAACGAGTTAACGACATCGTCTTTGGACACATGACAGCAATCACAGCTCTTCTTAGCGATTGTCTTCTTGGAGTGTCTCTCAGAGAGTGAGCCAAGTTTTCATAAGCCCGCTAAGACTCAGGCCCGCAAGTGCAAACACCTTTTTAGATATTCCGACACATTCTGATGCAAGCCCCTGCCACAACAAACCCCTGCGCTGTCGCTCTAGCGGAATTTCAAACTTGACTTCACGTCGAGGCTGCTGCCAAAAAAGGGGGTTCACCTCAATGGAAGACAGACTCTCCTTTTCATGGAGCAGCAGCCAACCTTAATCTCAACAGCATTTGCCATTTTGGGAGATTTTGCAGACCTTCAAGTGATATAAGGCTCATTATTAAGTTTCTTTTAGTAAAGGCGCTCCTTGCAGCAGGAAGTATGTCTCCTCTTGTCTCTCTATTTCTCCAACGCCCTTATAAATTCCTCACAATTACATGCCAGGGCATCTTTTTCTTCCCAAGTGTGGAAATTACAGCTGTCTCCTTTTCTCTCTCTCTCTTTCCCTCTCACTCTGGCGTCTCTCATTTATTATTTAGTTTTTAATTTGGCTATTTGAGGTCCACTTTCTCGTTTGGTGACAAGTAAGCCTCTGCTAAACAGGTACCTTATCCATTACACTAAATCTAGCGCACAGCAGAGAGCATGTGGTAATTGACCATTAGAGGAGTTATTGATATCGCCACCGTTCCCTTTCGTCATTATCCCTCTAATTCAGTTGTAATTTTATTGCATCATTTCGTAGGGTTTCTCATCTTGGCTGAAGTGCATCCTTTGAAACACATCCGGGTTAAGCAAGTTTACATAAAAAAACAATTCATCAAATTACGAAGAGTTAGTTGCTCCAGGCGAAGCAAAGTCCTCATCTGTGTCATCTCCTTTCAGTGACTTTTGTCATTATAACAAAAGTTTCCAAATCGCGGTCAGCTTTCACGTCCCATTTCTGGATATCGTCACACCAAGACAGACCGGTCGGCCTCAGCCTTCGACTCGTGTAATCATATGCAATTGTAGTGAAGTCAAAAGAAACCCGTGGCTCCATACTTGGATCTGCGGCTCATCGTATCTTAAGTGCCACACGAGCTAAGGATCGATACCACTCAATAGTCTATTAATAGGCAAGTATAGCGCCTCTTCAGGCTAAAGCAGCAAACTAGGCCATGAAAAAGAAGAGGGCGCGGTAGAAAGCGATCGTCTCCTCTCCGTTAACAGCCAAAGCCTCTTAATTATATCAGTTTCTCATTGATGCTGCCCTTGACGCTTCTCCCCACTCATCGGGGGCCCATCTTAGATGGGATAGTTACCGGGCTTCTCCTACCCTATTGACCGGAGTATATGTCACCATCTACTGAGGAGTTTGGAAATGAGGTCAAGCAGGTTGTCTTCTGTCGCGAATCTACCGTCAACTGATTTCTCTGGGTAATAACTCAAATACCCCGCATGAAGCTCTACATCCGCACCTTAATCTTTCCAATTGAAATGAATAAAACGCAAAATCCTCTTGGCATTTCAATGGGATGAAAAAGAGCGATACATGATTACTTGATAGTCACTTGGGCAAGTACAAGCGCCTTTTCAACAAGTGCGAGTGATCTGCCTGATAGATTAGTTTGTGTTTATAAGAAAGACATAGTCACCAAAATCAGATTCCGGGCGTGTAGGCACCTACGATATTTAAGAAATATTGCTATTGATCAGTGGTCTTTATTTTTCTGCCACCTCTAATCACTTTGAAAACCCAAGCCTTGCGGTACATATTTGCCCCCTTTCTCACTACGCTGTTGATTCCGGTCTAAGATGACCTAATGATTAATCCCTTTGGAACAGTTTGGTTCGGAGCTTATTTATGATATTTGCCTTATTAATTTTCTACAAATTCCACATTCTGAGTTTAATGCAGTATCTTCCATTCGCACCTGTTTGCTCCCTTCATCTTACTAGTGCTACTTTATCTTTGTCTTTCCCAACACCTAAGATCTTGACATTAGATCAGGTGCTCTGCCATTGAAGAGTTCATTATTTCACAAAAAAAGCAATGAATGCCATAATTCCCACCTGTTAGCAGTATTTCTAATGAGCCCATTCCATCTATAAATACCCTTGCTGCAAACTGTTTCCATATGCAACAGTTAAGTATACATTCATATTGGGACCGTGATCTGGCCCTCTTCCTTTCCATATGTCTCTCTTTACCTCATTCCAATACAGGCTGTCCAAAGAATCTATTTTCAGAATATGTAAGTTAATTAAAACTAATGGTTTTCATGCAAAGATTTTTTTTTTTTTTTTTTTGGGGGGGGGTGATTCTTTAAAGCATAAGTGAAGCCATCAAGTCCCCCCAGAAGGCCACAACTGAAGATGCAGCGAAGACCTAGCAAAGGACTTTCAGGGAGCAAACTTCAGAAAATAGCTTCTCGTTTTTAGTGAGACCCGGACTGTTTTTTTTTTTTAAATTGGTCTAAAAGGTCAAAATGGAAAAACCATAAAAACGCAGTTGTCCATGACCATGTTTGCTGCTTGGGGATGACTGCTTAGGGAGGGGAAAGGCGCTTATACAAATGTACGTAGGATAATGTTTTGTTTTGTTTTATTTTTTTTCCATCCACGATTCTGTCATAACCTTGAGATCAGCCAGGTGGGAATGTGACTAAGAAGGGGAGGTGGTCGGTGTCACACGATGCTCCTCAATATTCGAGCACCTCCCCCCTCTTGCAGGACTGGGGCTGTCACATTCGTCTTTGTCATGGTGCGACGTGCCACCCATTCATCAGGCCCGCCAGCATTGGCATCCCTCCCCGATGTGTGCCCCGAGACTGGGCATGTCTGAGCCTGACTGCATCCCAGATACACACAGACACTCTGATGGAATCATTTATTAGGCCTTTCATTACCCAGGAGGCCAATAGTGAACCTCAATGTACTAAAAGCTGCAGCAATGCACAAGTTTGCCGTTGCCCTTTAGGCCTATAGATAGGCACTCAGAGGACAGAATGATGCTCCGGACTGTCTCATTGAGCGCTTGAGTCAATTGGATTACCCAAATAAATGAGAGGAAATAGTCTGCTTGTGCTCCTGCTCTTCTGTGCGGCATCACAACGGGTGTCTGCGGGTTGACTCAAATTTTACTGCGCTCAGAGGTGAAGGTGAGCCTTCTTTTTTTTTTCAGTTCATGGAGCACAATTCCTATGGATTTCCAACAACTCAGAATCCGCTACTTTGTGCTTGACTGCCAGTGAATTCCAAAGCAATCGGGGAGAAACCAAGCAGTGGGTAAATGTGTGAGGGTGGACTTCTATATTGCCTGCAAAACTTAGTAATATTGATTGCCTGGGATGGTAAATTCGATATAGTCTAAAGAAGTTAGGAGTGTGGATCTACAAGCCAAGCAATTCAATAGTGTTGAGTGCATGCAATGTTGAGGATCTGGGCGCTGTCTGATTCAATCCTGGTGGCCCTGATGATGTCTGGAATAATAGAAAAGCCAACAAATGCATCAAAGCTTTAGGGAGTCAACTGATTTAATGGAGTTGCTTTATCCCCTCACATGCTTGTGTGCAACTAGATTGAGAGTTATTTGTGTATATTTGCAAACAGCTGAGATGTTTTAGCCTCAATGAACTCTCACCTCTATTGAGCCTATGTGGTTTAATTATGACAAATCCACCCCATGCGTTCACTCGGTTTGCCATTAATGAAGGATGCTTAAAAGACAATGGCCTGAGGCAAGTTCTATCAATAACAATGAACAAGGGGAGACATCTTCTTGTAAAATATTTAAGTTTCACCCAGAGTGTAAATACTCAGCTCCTTGTCTCTTCAGAGGAAGAGTAAGGAAGAGAGATAAAGTGGTTTCCCTGCGATTACGACTCATTTGAAGAATGAGGCAGAATTTAAACTAATCCTGCAAGGCCATTTGTAAATCAGGCACATACACAATTGCACGAGGAGTCTTAGTTCATCATGTACGTTTGCAAATTCCAACGGGCATAAATTAGCCATAGATAACGACAAAGTAATGCACAGGGGATGAAGGGGGGCTATGTTGTACACCACTCAAGAGGCCATGATTCATTTTTATTCAATTAAGAGTTTGAAGAATGTCAAAGCCAGGCTATAACATTACCCATTACAAAAGAACTCATTTGAATATCTTCTCCATTCTCTCAAGATATTAGGATGAGAAATCCCAAGCAACAAATGAGGGGAAGAAAGGAACAAGGTCAGAATATCTAATTGTCTCAATATTTGTTTCCTGACATGTGATCCGAGACACTAAAATGCTCAGCTCGCTGCATACAAAAGAGGGAAACTAGACAGAGACAGAGGCATGTTAAGACCGCTCAAAGGCAAATTTAGCTGGGAGCAGCTCAGCGTTACACAGGCGCTGCTTGTAATCCCAATAATATGCTGCACAGTCAAGCAGCTAATAAAATGGGCTGCCGGCAGATCAAGTCGGTGATTCAAATACATTCAAAGCTTTTCTTAGCTCAACTGCAGAAAATTCCATACAGCCCCATTTTCAGTTCCCCGTCTTGTAGTTTCTCACATATGTCTGTCTGCCCTCGGTCATGCTTGCTTCTCGTCTCCCCTTGCACAATATCACAGATAAATCTATCTGGCGCTACCGCTGGGAGCGAGTGGGCAGAAATGGGATTGTGTGCATTTAGAAAACAGTGTCAGTCACAAAAACACAAAGGTTCCAACCAAACAACTGCTTAAATATCTACTGTACGTGCCGGGCCGCTGGTAGCCTATAGATGCCATCAGCTAACCTCCTCTACGGCAACATGTGGGTCACCAAGGATAAGAGGCGACCGCACAACTTTTCCTTTCCCACCTGTAAGTGGGAGTCACGCAGCGCTATCACAAGGGGCAGCAGAATAACTGTGCTGGGAGAGGGGGGATGGCACAACAGGACACGGAGCCTGCCATTTGTTGGCGTGAGATAATGTGACTTTCAGCTAAAGCCCCCTGAACCTCAAAGAGCACGCTCATCTCCGTGATTTGAATTCATTACCCATCAAAGATAAGTCGCCTTTTCACTGACGGAGCACTATTTGTCAGTGTCGCCATAAAAAAAGGGGGGGGGGGGGGGGGGGGGGGATTGTTCATGCCAAACATGCCTCTAGTTCAAACTTTTTGTGGCCCCTTTAAGCAATGCCTTTTTTCTTTAATTAAAATGCGATCCCTTCTTCCCCTTGTCTCTATGATACCAGTTCCCTCTGCTTGAAGTAGCGCCGATAACATATCTTTCAATTACAGTTATATTGTGAATATCATCCGGCTGGCTTTCATGCTTTCACCTCATGCGGCCACATACCTGCAAAGGGACGCATAGCTTTGCGCCGAAACACCTCACAGCAGCTGGGACGGGAGGGCTGCTGTTTTATCGGCAAGTTGAGGGAACATGCGTTGCCTGGAAAGAGAATGTGGGCTTCTGGCAGATAGCGGGGGGAGTGGATGGGTGGAATTGGACAACGCTGACCCAGCTACTCTCATTCCTTACCTGCTCTGCTTCCCCTCTTCACAATGACAGCCGCGCAGATTGAGGGCTAAGATTAGCCGCCACTTTCTCACAGAAGGCCAGGGAGATACAGTATTGAGAATGAATGGCCACGTCATGTTGTCAATGCTGTAACCTTGGCAACAGACGGAGTACTAATTTTGTCCCCCCACGAGCCACCGTGATGGCTAGAAAGACGAACCCGATCCTCTCGTCTTGCGGCCGCCGTTGTTCCCGCTCGCGACGGCGTGTGTCACACAAGCCTGCCCTGTGTCTTCAATTAGACAACCTCTCAAAGGCAATACTTTACGGTACGTGAGTTCATGTTCCAGGCATGTCAGTATGGTACAGTCGGTCAGGCGGAATATACCGCAACTTAGTTGAAAAGCAACATTCATAAGTCATCATCCATCAAATTATTTCAATGCGTGACGAATTAGCACTAGGCTTTCCAGACAGCTCTTGTGAATTTCTAAGCCATTATATTGCTAAACAAAATAAAAATCTCAGTCAATGTTCAGATGGCCGAGTAGTACAGTAGTACCTTGCAGCACAAGCAATGGTCAGCACACAGCTTCAGACGGATCTTCTGCTCAGGAGGAGGCAGTCAAGGGAAGAATACAAAAGAATTTCTAAGGCAATAACTAGACAACCGTGGAACAACATGAAGACATTCATCATCAAGTGGAGGAAATGTGTCACAACTATGAAAGTACAAAAAAGCAGCCCCCCACCCCACCCCCACTTCAATGGGGGCGTCAGGGGTGTTACCAAAAGGCTGAGAGCATCAATGAAGAGCAGGTACTGCCTGTTTTGTTCAAATCCATTTTAAGAGTGTCTGCATCCTTGTGCAACCCCACATTATTTTATTTGTTGATCTTATCTCCAAATGTACAATTGTGTTGTACAAGGCTATAGGTCACATTAACTATGGCAAAAGTTTTCAAATGAATTCTTATGGCCACATCTTGCCTTATTCTTATTATTCCCGATATGGTGTATCGATTATTATGTAGAGGTGTCCAGATCTGACAGTGGATATCTGTTCGATCTCAGAAGAAAGACAATCCAAAATGTTAGATATTAAAACCTATATATAAGCAGTCCATTCCAGATGCTGCTCCCACTCCAGCTGCATCTGGTTCAAGCATTGGAAATAAAGCGTAGAATATGTTGACCATGTGGATACTGTTGCTGACCGTGCTGTTCTTCGTTTGAATATTATCACTTGATCAGGTCTCTCGTGACATTGACCAATGAGGGCAGGAGTGGATAACAACTTTTACTTAACGGATTTCCTTTTCGCTGGGAATTTTCGGACCCCATTAACCCTGAAAAACAAGGCAAGACCGTATTGGGATATCCCTATGTATTACACCAAATGTTGTCGTAATTAAGAGTGCTACGGGTTGTTACATCTGAAGTGACTTGAAAAGTCTCTTTGGTGTATGCATCATTAATATTTCAGATAAATGTATTTGTAAAAAAAAAAAACTGTTTGGCATATCGCGTTGCTCTATTCTTGGGATTCTGATGGAGAGAGGCGGCGCTCCTTCGATGCATGTGATATTTTTGTAAAAACGAGTGGAGTGCATAAAAGGGTGCACATCATGATTTTTGTGGTGTAGCGTGTTTGTGATTTTGACAGCCCATGCTAGCTGCAATATGCGTTCCATGGTAATTGGATCTTGTAACTTTGTGACAAAAAGCAGAAGCAATTTTAGACCACCTAAAAGCAGGTCTAACGCAAGTGATGTCAATCGGTGGATTTGGCTGAAATGGCAAAGACAGCCTCAATCAATCTGTGCCAAGTTACAGTGATCTACAAAATTATCTAATCAATTGTGGCACCACTCCAAGCACAAATTCATCATGCCATGTGCCACATTTGAGAGTGAGCACAAAATAGGGCCCTACGTTACTATTCTGTGGTTTGGTGACATCGGTTCTTGATTGAAAGAGCACATATTCCACCAAGCCAACTGCCCAATCAGAAAAAAAATGCACCAAACGGAATCTTTGAGTGGATTACACCGTAAAGATTGAGTGGATTGCAGCGTAAAGAGTTGTAACATAATTTTAGGTGAGATTGAAAACAAAAAAACAAATCTTGTATATTTATAATCTTACCTGACGCTAATTGTTACCTAATTGTAAAGTTTGCCACGTATTATGTATTAGTAAGTACTAATTCAACTATGATGATAATTCAAATGCTGCTAATATAAAATATTGACATTAAGGTGCTTTATAATGACTTTTTAAATGAGTGACTCAGCTTCGACAATATCTCAGCCCGTAACAACACAAACATGGCAGGTTGTGCGAGCCTTTCTTGTCAAGGGCAAACAGGCACAATCAATTTCACTTGTATGAAATAATTCCTAATTTGCTTTTCCGCTGTGATTATTTTCCAACCAGAGTGAAGTCAAAGTGCTGTATTAAAATCTAATCTTCAAACACCAAGCCGGCTTCTAGCGAGTGGCCACAGGCCATTCATCACTGCCATTACCTCACCAACACATTTTTATCCTCCTCCTCCATGCTGCTGGCCAGATCTCCTTCTCTTTCCTCCATCCGAGTGGCCTCACCTTTCTTGCTCCTACCCGACACCCGCCTTTGATTTACAGCCTCCCATTGCTTGCCAGTTTCCTCCCAGCTTTCCCCTGACTCATTCATTACTTCCCTCCACCGCTTCCCCTTTTAGCCAGCATCGTCTGAGCAGGCGTTTTCCAGCTCTCCCTTTAAGCACACTTTGCTACTGCGATTCACCTCCATGCATTGGAGGGCTAAACATCTTGAGACCGCTATTATGGAAGTCATGGACTCAAGGATGTGTTTGGCAAGTAAAATGAATGAGAGTTTGTGTGCGTGCGTGGTTTTCGGATGAAAAAAGTAAGCCATAGCAGCATTGAAACACATATTTATCTCTTTAGTATACATTTATCGATTTTTTTTTAACCGGTAATCAGTTGAATTAGATGCAGCAATATAGCATTAATGAGGATCAAACTCAAAGCGAAGAATTGATGCTAATATTATATTTGAGAAAATACTGCTTGCAGATTGTCTAATATTAAAAGATAACACAGAATGGGGTGGATTGAGAACTACTGAGGCTGAAATTTGTAGTGGTTTTTCTGCTCGGTATTCAAAAGGTACTTCACAGTGGAGACCCAAGATTTCAGAGCGTTATTACCTCATACTCATATTTTATGAAGATAATTGCAGAAAACACATGCAAAAACTGCAAAATGTGATATGCAGTTGTGGAGCTATAGAATTGAGCTGTTTTTTGCCATTC
Organism: Hippichthys cyanospilos; assembly: GCF_059441005.1. Lineage (NCBI taxonomy): Eukaryota > Metazoa > Chordata > Actinopteri > Syngnathiformes > Syngnathidae > Hippichthys > Hippichthys cyanospilos. The sequence continues at coordinate 25,103,263 of NC_142370.1, read as the reverse complement.
AAGTTTTTTAGATATTTTTTGGCATGAATTATACGGTGCCACTCAGGCCCTGGCATGAGTTACTCCTTGCCCACTCACGAGCACCCTTATTTGCTTCTGTGCTCATTGAGCAAAAGCATGACGTGCAGTTAGCTATAAATGTCTACGCCTGCATCAGAAAATGCATGGTGGCTCCCAAGCATGTCCCTGTCGCGGTGCAGAAACGTCCCGTGGGATATAATCCAGCCACTGGACGCTTAAGTTGTTTTTTTTTTTTTTTTTAACAGCTACAAAGTCTAGTTATGTATTGTATCAGGTAGATATTATTCAAAGTCACATCCATTTTTCCAGGTCATAGCAGTGGTGTTTGATTGATGGTTGACATGCTGAGTAGTGTGTTTTCGGCATATCCAACATTGACTTGCTCAAAGCCGGCAAGCACGTCTTGATTTTTCACAATATTGAAGCTGCATTTGAAACACTTGGCCCTTTTTGTCATCTTTTAATTTTGGCAGGGTTGTTAACAACACTCTTCTGTGTCATATGTCAAATTTAAAAGCCATTCGTTTTAAAATGATGGGGATTTCAAAACCCATTAGTTAATTAAAGTATCTGCTTTTATGTGATGATTTGTTACATGAAGGAGCAAATACTTCAATGTGAACTCATTCCGGATGAATCCAAAGGAGCGCGTACGTCCACTGGGACTTATAGTTGGTAAACATTGTATCGCAATTTAAGCATATGATTATACTGTACTCTGAGGCAGTTTTGTGTCTGGCGTTCAGATGGCTCCAGAAGAAAACATCTCTTCCCTCTAGAGCACACCCCCAGCAGGGGGTCCCAATTTTTGCCTCTCTGATGAAATAAAAATAGCAGCACTTCAGGGCAATTTAGCCGCAAGTGCTTCTCCTTTCTTTTTTGTCTGCGCCTGGAAATGCTCAGAGACAGGCTGACTGCTGAATCGGGAGGATTAGGGAGACGGCTCTTTGATCAGGGCTGGGTGAGCTGGGAGATCTCCTTTTCTCATTCCCCCATATTTCTCCGCGTTCGCCTCGTCCCACTCCTGCCTCCTCTATTTTCCCCATCAATCCCCCGCCTCCTGCTTTTATTCTTCATCCGTCCCATCTTCCCTGTACGCTTCCTAGCATTTGGCCTTACATGCTGGCGCCCCTGCTCCCATATGGGAAAGGGCAGTGGGACACGGTTGAGACAAATGGGTGCAATGAGCATGGCGTCTCAGGGGAGTAAGCTGTGGTAAAAGCGAAATAGGGGATAAGGACAGTGCGCCAACGACACGCCTCGGCACAGATGACATGGTGAATAAGTAATCCCTGTTCTGACTCAGCACTTGTTTCGCTGTCTCCCACTTAGAAGATAAGTCTAATGGAATTGAAGCAATAGAAGTGCTGCATGGCCACAGTTGGGGAATATTCTCAAAGCTGCGCCGTCTGTTATGACTCAGATTTGTTTGCCCTTTCTGCCCACCGTGTTGTGGGATGCTGCTTCCCTCTACATATGCTCCAGCAAAGTGTGAGAGGGCTTCCCAACTGCTGTGTTCATCATAGAGGCGGGCGCGCTGTCTCTTTTACGTCAAACATCTTTCAGATTTGCGTAGCGCGCCAAGTGTTGGGATTTCGCTGATATGTAATGGTAGAACTCTGCTGAGCCTTGAGCAGTCACACAGACAGCAGCACATCTGTGTGTACATGAAATATTTAG